>NW_028261381.1:143627320-143867320 GCF_051295495.1 Thamnophis sirtalis
TTAACAAAACCTTTCACAATAAGGAAAAATTATAAATATGATTTCTAAAATATGAACATAAGGTTGCTTAAAATGTACAATTAATGCTGAGTATGGTATTGATAAACAGTTGCAAAATGGATTATTTTATAATATAAAGGTTTTGATATTCATGCTCAATACTGAAGTATAGACTATAATATTTATTATTCATAAATAATAAAGGAGAGAGAAAACAAAGGAAGAAGTAGATACAGGTAGTAGTCAATTTCTAATTACCTTCTTTATGTTCTGACAGTTTTTCAGTGTTTATAAATATTTAGACTCCCTTAAATCCCACCCTAGATATTTTCCTTCTCCATGATGTAGTATGCATTCAACTATTCTTGTTTGAATTTAGTTCAACGTCTGCTGTGGACATATGTTGTTAGTTTTGCCATTGTTACATATTCTCCCAGTTTATTTTATTCAGTAAATTTATATGTCCCACCCTCACTTTCCAAAGCTACTCTGGGCGTCTGAGTTCCCAATCCAATATCATTGGTACTATATTTTTCTTCTAATGTTGTGGGGAAAGTTTATCTTCATTGCTATGAGCAAATACCTCAGTAAATTATGAGTTGCTAATTCTGGGATTGTACTTACTAAAAATAAGATTTCATCTCAAATTTATTTTTTTAAAATTATCTGGATAGTGCTATGTACATCTTTCCAATCCTTTTGAGGTTTTTTTTTTTTACGTGTCTACCACTGTATAAAACTTTCCTTCTGTTTCATTACCAGTATTTGTTACTGTAACATTTGTCTATCTTGGAACTCATTGATAGATCTACATACCATCTGTGAAACATTTGTACCCGTTTTCTTTTAGATTATAACTAGGAATAAAAGTCTTCGGCAATCATAAAGAGAGAAGATTCCAAGAGCTGCAAAAAAATAAAAACAAAAGGCAGTTGGGCCTTTGTGCTAAGCCTCATGTGCTGTTTATGTTTTTGAATACAGAGGTTTGGAAATGAGGAATAAGGCAGTTTTACTCTACACAAACGTATGTAGTATGATTTGAGTCACTGCAAATTCTTGAACTTTGAAGCAAGTCTGTTTCCCTTTGGTAGGAACTCTCCCTCTCTCACAGATCCTTGGCAGTTCTCCACTCCATGCAGCTGATACTCTGATAATCAGAATTGCCTCAAATCAGACAAAGTGCCCCTGGTATCCTTACATCTGGATTTAGACAGACAACAACTTCATTTTTAACTGTTGGTCTTAATGCCTAAACCAACACGGGTAGGCAAGGATCAGGAATGGGGTGTTGGAGTTACTACAAATAATTGGATTTAATATGCAGAAACCGAGATCGTGAGTTTCATTGGGCACATTTTTGCTTAATGTATTATTACCTTTTAAATGTTATCATATTCATGTAGCCCCACATGTCACAAAAGGTGACTCTCAGCAGTGTGCAATAAAAAACAAACCATAAAATAGGCCATACTAAAAACATTCCATAATTAGAAAACAATTTGGAGAACTTCTTCCTGATTCACCATTTTGTGTAACACCCTGTCTGATGAAGGCTTATCAGGAATTCCAGTACTCTATGCTGGTTTTTTTTTTCTTTGTCATTTGATTGATCCTAATAAAAATATTACTGCACGATGAGTTTCGGATTGATTTTACTTTATTTTTCCTGATGGATCATCCCAATTATTATTTATGGAAGAAGAAGAAACTTCATAGGTGAAGCCTTTCTGACTTGGAGTTAAACGCCATACAAACAGTTCAGGTTTCTAAATATCTCTGCATTTGTTAAGTGGCTGTCAAACAGCTTAGGAATAGTGCAAGAGTGCAAGAGATAGTGAAAAATGTGGGCAAATCCTGTACAACAGGCCTTTTTTTAGAGGACTATTTTTGACTCAGATTCCACGTGTATTCTCAAATCGTCCCTGTGCTTTTACATTTCTGTTGGTTAGGAGCAATTTCAAATGAAAGAGACAGATTGCCACCTTCTGTGGAAAAACTTGTGGGAGAAGGGAAATGCCAGAAGCCTCCTCCTCTCTTTGAGAGGCGCCAGTTCCCAGACTGAAAAAGATTGGAACGCTGAATCCCTCTGCTGTGAATATGCCGGAAGGAGTTTTGCACTGAGTGAAATGTCAGACTTTTCTGGTTCCCCTTGTGGTGCATTTGTGGTCACTTTTGAAATTCGAAAGATGGAAACTGAAGGAGTCTCTTTGCTGTATCTTTACCATGAAGATTTTACCTTCCTTCCTTCACCTGAGATCAAAATTAGACTTATATTTGCATTCTTTCTCATCTTAAGCCTAATGCTAAAGGCAACATTTTACATTAATGCTCAAAAGATAAACAAGAGAGCTAAGCAGTTGTTATTATAATGTAACATTTGAGGTTGGAAACCAGGATTATCTTTAACTTGTCATAATTCATGCTCAAGGCATCGCTGGTCATATAAAGGACTGGTATGTTTTATCTTGAAGAGATAATAACTGCAAACTTATCGTTTACAATATTGTGTCACAATTTACTCTTTATTTGCGAGAACATTTTAACTTTGTTATGAAGTATGGATCATGGCAAGTTGAGTACAGTATTAACATAATTGGGCCAGTCACCCTCTCTCTGCCAAATCCACCTCTCAGGGTTGTTGTGTGAAAAATAAGAGGAAAGAGTATTATGTATATTCTCTGCCTTGAGTTAATAATAAAAAGAACAAAGGTGGAAAACCAACCAACCAACCAACCAACCAACCAACCAACCAACCAACCAACCAACCAACCAACAACCAACCAAATAGTATATTATCTTCTTCACATTCAGATAACATCAACAGGAATCCTAAAAACTCTGACTAAAGTCAAACCCTACTTTATTGCTTTGCAACAGAGCTTTGCAACATAGAAATTTGTATAGAATATTATTGGTAATGTGCCGATGTTTATAGAATTTAAGTGCCATGCAAACAATATACAGTATATATTAAATATACATATATTAACAGTTTTCAAATATAAACTCTGATTCTAACTTTGAATTTTTATTTTCATAGCTGGAAAGCAGAAAGGAAAATTGGTAAACAAAATTGAAAGTAAGTTTAGATAGTGTGCTAGCTTAAATAAAAGATAGTAACAGTGGAAAGGAATCTAATACTTGAAAGGGGGGATGGATTTCAGAGACTAAAATTCAGATTATATAAAAGAGTATTCATAAAGTTATTTTCTTAATAAGGATTTTGGATTTTTCCTCTTGTGATCAACATGGTTATCTTTGCTTCTGTGGCTTGGGAAGGCTGGGGGTAAGGATGAAGCTGGTAATCAGAAATTCTCACATTGGTTTGCAAAGATCAGAAGGCCTTTCAGAATGTGTTGACAATATCACTAGGGGATTGTGAGGCCAGTGTAGCTTGAAATGGCAATTCTAAATCATAACTACTCTGTTTTCCGAAACTAGTTAAGAATGTAAAAAAAATACTTATCTATAGAGGGGAAAAAGACTGGGCTTAACTTAGAAATTTAAATGTAAATGCTTTACAAATAGAATCCATTATAACTACAGATGTGTCTAAAAAAATTAAAGCTTTCACTCTTTAGGAGCAAGTTAATTTAGCTGAGGTACATTTAGCATTCTATTTAAAAACACACTAACTTGCAAAAAAAAAACCTCTCTGACAGTAAATAAACAACATTTTAAAACAAACCCTTAAAAAAATATCTGCATGACAGACATTCCTCAGATACCTTGAAATCTCATCTCATTACAATAAAGCAAGGTGAATCCTACTGAACTTCACATTTTCATACAGGTGTTCTTAAAGGACTAAAATGTACAACAAAGTTGAAACCTATTGAGAATTAATTAATCCATATTATATGCAACTTGCACACTAGCAAGCCAGTTTTCCAAAGCCTAAATTAGAGAATAACTTTGGATTTCTATCCTGGGAAATATTTTGCCCATAAAGGTGTACGAGTTAGGATTCTGCTCCTATTAATTCTATTCTGATTGGCAAGTTTGAGTACAGGTGGTCCTCAACTTACAACCATTTGTTTAATGACCTTTCAAAGCTACCGCAACACTGAAAATGTGACTTATGACCAGGAGTGGGTTCCGGCTGCTGCTACTGCTGGTTCCTTCAGGGATGCGCATGCACAGTACTAAAAAAAATGTGCATGCGCAGAAGCAAAAAACAAGATAATGGCACCTATGGTGCTGCTGAGAGAACTGGTTCGGGGGTGTGGCAGGCCAAGTTACTACCTACTCGGCCGAACTGGTCCAAACCGGTAGGAGCCAACCTCTGCTTATGACCATTTTTCACTCTTATGACTGTTGCAGCATCCCCATGGTCATGTGATCAAAATTTGGATGTAACTGATTCATATTTACAATGGTTGCAGTGTCCCAGGATCATGATGATCAACTTTTGCGACCTTCTGACAAGCAAAATCAATGGAGAAGCCAGATTCACTTAATCATGTTACTAACTTAAAAACCGCAGTGATTCACTTAACAACAGTGGCAAGAAAGGTTGTAAAATGGGGCAAAACTAACATAACGGAAACTGCTTTGGTCACACTGACCGATGATCTCTGGAGAGCCAGGGATGGAGGTCATTCCTCCATCCTAGTGCTCCTTGACCTCTCAGCGGCCTTCGATACCATTAACCATGGTATCCTTCTGCAACGACTGCGAGAGGTGGGGGTGGGAGGCACCGTTTTTCGGTGGTTCTCCTCCTACCTCTCGGACAGGTCGCAGTCGGTGTTAGTTGGGGGAGAGAGGTCGACCCCTAGGCCCCTGAAATATGGGGTTCCTCAGGGTTCGGTCCTATCCCCCCTTCTGTTCAATATCTACATGAAGCCACTGGGTGAGATCATTCGACGGCACGGGATAAAATACCATCAATATACGGACGATACTCAGTTGTATCTGTCCGCCCCGTGCCAACTCAGTGAAGCGGTTGAAATGATGTGCCAGTGCCTGGAGGCTGTCAGGGTCTGGATGGGAGTTAACAAGCTTGTACTCAATCCAGACAAGACCGAGTGGCTGTTGTGTTTTCCTCCCAAAAACTTGGTCAATATTCCATCACTCAGGCTGGGGGGTGAAAACCTACGCCCCTCAGACAGGGCTCGCAACTTGGGGGTCCTCCTGGATCCACAGCTGACTTTAGAACACCATTTGTCGGCTGTGACCAGGGGGGCATTTGCCCAGGTTCGCCTGGTGCACCAGTTGCGTCCCTACCTGGACTGGGAGGCACTCGCAACAGTCACTCACGCCCTCGTGACCTCAAGACTGGACTACTGCAATGCGCTCTACATGGGGCAGCCTTTGAAGAGTATTCGGAGACTTCAACTGGTCCAGAACGCAGCCGTGCGAGCGATTGTGGGTGCACCTCGGTACACCCACGTTACACCTATCCTCCGTGAGCTGCACTGGTTACCGATCAGTCTCCGGATACGCTTCAAGGTGCTAGTCGTAACTTATAAAGCCCTTCATGGTATTGGATCTGGGTACTTGAGAGACCGCCTGCTGCCAATTACCTCCCACAGATCCATTAGATCTCACAGGGTTGGCCTCCTCCGAGTGCCATCTACCAGCCAATGCCACCTAGCTATTACCTGGGGGAGGGCCTTCTCTGTGGCAGCTCCAGCCCTCTGGAATGAACGCCCCGCAGGGATTCGGACCCTCACCTCTCTCCAGGCCTTCCGAAAAGCCGTCAAAACCTGGCTTTGCCGGCAGGCCTGAGGATGATGAGTTCCCTCCCCTCTCGACATGTATGGTTGTGCGACTGTTGTCTACTTTTATTATTTGTATTTTGTCTTTTATGTTCCCCCTTTTTCCCCCCTTGAATTGTTCGCCGCCCTGAGTCCTCCCGGAGAAGGGCGGCATACAAATGATAAAATACGAATACGAATAACTGTTTTGCTTAGCAAGGGAATTGTTGGGCTCAATTGTGATTGTATGTCAAGGACAAACTGTACTCCAATTATGTTGCACAAATCAGTCTTAGTGGCAACTGAAGCCCGGCTTGAATCTGATTCCTTAAACATAAATGAAAATGTAACTGCTTTGGAATAATATAAGCTGAGCTTTTGGTAGAGATGGCTAGATTTTATGGACAGAAGGGATAGGTGAGGTAACTTCTGCACCACTTTTAAAACTAGACGGCTGCATTGATTGTGATCCTCATGGTCCTCTCAGTTGCTTATATAATTGTGTTGTGCACTCCTGGTCATACTTCCCTAATATCATAATGAACGATATACTTCTAGATATGCCAACTCAGTTTAAGCATAATATTAATGACACCGTATACCACACAATAACTGGGGAACTTTTAAAAATCTCCAGTATCCCACCTAATTAGGCTTGAAGGAGAAAATTTGAAGCAGCTGGAGCAGCTTTATGAAAGCCTTATAAATAATCTGCCGGTCAGCAGGTTTTAAAAATTCCATCACAATTAAGCAAGAAATAGATGCAGAAAAATTGCTATACTTCATAATGTTTATTATTGATCTATTTTTTTAAAGTGTTTTTGCCTACTCAAGGCTGATTAGATAGCACTTTAACTCGGTAGCGAGGCCCAGAAAAACATTTCTTTCAGGAAAATCAAGATACATATACATGCAGGCAGTGGTGGGATTCAAATAATTTAACAACTGGTTCTCTGCCCTAATGACCAGCTAGGTAGGTGAAATTCGGTAGTCATATGACTGGGTGAGTGTGGCAAATTCAATGTCACTCATGTAGATGGGCTTCGCCTTAGCTGTTACAATGTAATAAGGGTTAACAGAAGAGACAGTTTCTGTAAGCAGGGCAACAAAGATTAGGCTAGAAACAACACCAGAATATTTCCTTCCTTATAGGATTAGCTCTGTAAAGTGGAAAAAAACCAAAATGAGATTTCTTCCAACAATCGGTTCTCCGAACTGCTTAGAAAGTTAACAACCGGTTCTCCCGAATATGTGCGGACTGGCTGAATCCTATCACTGCATGCAAAACAGTCAATCTTCAGCATTTTTAGTTCTAAGAGCTATACAGGTAGCCCTCTCTTACAAACAGTAATTGGAACTAAGATCTCCATGCTAAGCAATTTGGTCATAAGGTGTGATGTCCCAAAATCACACCAACTTATCATGGCAGTTCTGGCAGTCTCGGTTGCTGTTATTAGACAAATACTGCATGGCTGCAGTATCCTGCAGTCATGTGATCACCTTTTCCAAACTCCTGCTGGTTTCCCTATGGCAGTGATGGTGAACCTCTTTCGCACCGAGTGCCCAAACCGAAAAGTGCACGTGCCGGAGTGCCAGAAAGCCGAAGACCAGCTAGTTGGTGCGCATGCACACACTGACCCCGTCCTTCGGATTTCCAGCAGAACTTGCTTGCCAGAGAGCTGGTCTTCGCACACACCGGAGTACCGGACAGCTGGTCGTTGGGTTTCCAGCACTCCAGCATGCACGAAGACCAGAAGAACAGGTGGCGGATGTACGTGCCCACGGAGAGGGCTCTGCATTCCACCTCTGGCACGTATGCCATAGGTTTGCCATCATGGCTCTATGGTCTTTGCTTGTTGGAAGCCAGCAGCGAAAGTCACAAATGATGACCCAGTGATCATGTGAATGTTGCTGTAGCTGCAGGTATGAGGAGCAGGAGTAAGCCTCCTTGTTCAACATTACCACAAAGTCTGAACAGTTGTTAAGTGAGAACTACCTATAGTTCAATGAGTAGAGAAATTGTACTGTATACAAAAAGGTCCTAAATTCAATTCCTAACATTTCCAGCTGTAAATGGGAACAACCCTGCCTCATTTTTAAAATATGAGGGAACTAATCCTAGTTTATGAAAAAATCAGTACTGCTGGATTCGCACAACATTCTCGGCTAAAGTCAATCAGGTACTATGAAAGGTTTTACAGCTCAGTCAGAATAACTATGCACCTTTCCCCACTGCTGAGATTAAATACAGTAATTTTCCATTATTGAGTTGGCAGAAAACTGCACCAATAGCAAATGTGCTATATTGTCCCTATTGCCAGTTCTTATCCTGTCTCTCTTTAAAATCATTGCAGTTACCTATTTTCTTGTAAGATAATGAATGCCAAGGTCTAATAGATTTTGCACACCTTGAAGCTGTCCTTGGACAATGTTGGAATAAGTGGAAATATGCTACTTTAATACTGGTACAGCTAACGATGGAGCTGTCTCATTCATCAGTTGGGGAAGAGATGGAGGCAATGTCATGGACATACTGAAGAAAAAAGTTTTCAGGCATGTTTCTGCTGTGCTTAAATACAAATAAGAAAAATATTATGAATGTTGTAGTAAAAATCCTGCATCAAGTGTTTGATTTCCCCTGGCCTTAGAAACTTTCTACTCTAAGATTTCTCCTTAGTCAACTGGTACCTCCATCATACAGGTGAAACTCGAAAAATTAGAATATCGTGCAAAAGTTCATTTATTTCAGTAATGCATCTTAAAAGGTGAAACTAATATATGAGAGAGACTCATTACATGCAAAGCAAGATAGTTCAAGTCATGATTTGTCATAACTGTGATGATTATGGCTCATGAAAACCCCAAATCCACAATCTCAGAAAATTAGAATATTACATGCAATCAATAAAACAAGGATTGTACATAGAACAATATCGGACCTCTGAAAAGTATAAGCATGCATATGTACTCAGTACTTGGTTTGGGCCCCTTTTGCAGCAATTACTGTCTCAATGCGGCATGGCATGGAAGCTATCAGCCTGGGCACTGCTGAGGTGTTATGGAAGACCAGGATGCTTCAATAGCGGCCTTCAGCTCTTCTGCATTGTTCGGTCTCATGTCTCTCATCTTTCTCTTGGCAATGTCCCATAGATTCTCTATGGGGTTCGGGTCAGGCGAGTTTGCTGGCCAATCAAGCACAGTAATCCCACGGTCATTGAACCAGGTTTTGGTGCTTTTGGCAGTGTGGGCAAGTGCCAAGTCCTGCCTGAAAATGAAGTCAGCATCTCCATAAAGCTCGTCTGCGGAAGGAAGCATGAACTGCTCCAAAATCTCCTGGTAGATGGCTGCATTGACCCTGGACTTAATGAAGCACAGTGCACCAACACCAGCAGATGACATGGCTTCCTAAATCAACAGAGATTGTGGAAACTTCACACTGGACTTCAAGCATCTTGCAGTGTGTGCCTCTCCATTCTTCCTCCATACTCTGGGTCCTTGGTTTCCAAATGAGATGTAAAAGTTGCTCTCATCAGAAAAGAGGACTTTGGACCACTGAGCAACAGACCAGGTCTGTTTTTCTTTAGCCCAGGTAAGACACTTCTGACGTTGTTTGTTATTCAGGAACGGCTTGACAAGAGGAATATGACATTTGAAGCCCATGTCCAGTATCCGTCTGTGTCTGTGTGTGGTGGCTCTTGATGCACTGACTCCAGCCTCAGTCCACTCCTTGTGAAAGTCCCCAACACTTTTGAATGGCCTTTTCCTAACAATCCTCTCCAGGCTACGGTCATCTCTGCTGCTTGTGCACCTTTTTCTTCCACACGTTTCCCTTCCACATAACTTTCTATTAATGTGCTTTGATACAGCACTTTGTGAACATCCAACTTCTTTTGCAATTACCTTTTTGAGGTTTTCCTTCCTTATGGAGGGTGTCAATGATGGTTTTCTGAACAATTGGCAGGTCAGCAGTCTTTCCCATGATTGTGATTCCTACTGAACCAGACTGAGAGACCATTTAAAGGCTCAGGAACCCTTTGCAGGGTTTATGGCTCCATTAGCTGATTAGAGTGGGACACTTTGAGCCTAGAATATTGCACCTTTTCACAATAGTCTAATTTCCTGAGATTGTGGATTTGGGGTTTTCATGAGCTGTAAGCCATAATCATCACAATTATGACAAATCATGGCTGGAACTATCTTGCTTTGCATGTAATGAGTCTATTTCATATATTAGTTTCACATTTTAAGTTGCATTACTGAAATAAATGAACTTTTGCACAATATTCTAATTTTTTGAGTTTCACCTGTATGTTTGAATGGTGTCATTTTGTCAATAGGAGCAAAACCAACTCATATGTGTTTGCTATTAATGAATAAAATAGTTAGATCTATTGTTGTCGTTTTGCCAAAGAGCTCAGGAACATAGAGCCATGGTGGAACAGTGGTTAGAAAGCAGGATAGCAGGCTAATTCTACTGATTGCCAGCAGTTTGATTCTCCCCGGCTCATAGTTCAGCCTTCCATCCTTCCAAGGTCGGTAAAATGAAGACCTAGATTGTTGGGGGCAATACACTACTCTGCTTAGAGAGGGCTGTAAAGCCCTGTGAAGTGGTATATAAGTCTAAATGCTATCACTATTATAGTTTATGCTCAGATATATGACTATGGACTTTCCCTATTTGGACTCAATCACAGCATCTTTTTTCTGCTGTATCCCTAATTATTGCCATGTATAGCAACATGTATAAAACTAGACATACCGTACTTCCTAGTCAATGGTGCAGGCAGGATTAGCTCATACCCACTGAATATTTCTGGCTGGCGTGAGCACTTCTAATCCCCCTGCTGTCTTTGCATTCTGTTTTAGGTTCATTCATACTAGACCTCTCTAAAGCATACACATTAGCTGTTCGGTGGACCTGAAACAGTTGGATTCTTCTGCTGTCCCAGGCACTTCCTTGAGCTTCTGGCAAGGTATTGATGGCTCAACCTTTTTTGTGTGTGTGCACTGTGATATATGAAAGGGGCAGAGATTGCAAAACTCCCTATGTTGTTTTGATAGAATTGCTGGATCCTGTAGACCAGTGGTTCCCAAACTTGGCAACTTTAAGACTTGTGGACTTCAACTCCCAGAATTCTCCAGGCAGCTCTGGAGTTGAAGTCCACAAGTCTTAAAAGTTGCCAAGTTTGGGAACCACTGCTGTAGACCAATGGTGTCAAACTCAGAAACAGGGCCACTAAACTGTACATAAGGATCCTTCAGGCTGCATTTTAATTTAGAAAACCATGTGTTTATTATATATGGCTTATTAATATTTCAGAACATTAAAATCAGATAGGACCTACAGAAAATAGGACTAATTACATAAAAATTACTACAAATTTGACTGTTTTCAATATTTATCTCTGTGTGTATGTCTATTTGTGTTTGTGTGTGCACACTTCTGGTCTGTTCCTCCCCACCCCACTCTGAACTTACTCCTGGTCTATTGCCAAACTTTTGCACAAACCACCTCTTTATCTCCTACTCCCACTGATCACCTCCCTGCAATGTTTCCTCTCATTTTTGATGTGCCTCGTGTGGGTGAAAAAATTGTGCAGCTTTTCCCAGACCAAATATAAAATTGTGCATCAGAAGAATATGAGTAAATTAAAAATACATACAATAGTGACGTGTTATTTATGTATTTCTTTCTTAAACAATAGTATATACTATAACATACATAATATTATGTCAGTCAGAAGTTCATGTCATTTTGGGCTCCTGGCAATTGCCCCCTGCACTTTCCTTGGCAGCTTTTTCCAGAAGTGGCTTGGCAGTTCTTTCTTCCTACGGGTGACAGAAGTGACAGGCCCCAAGTCACCCAGCTGGCTTTGTAACTAAGGCAAGACAAGAAATCATGGTTTCCTGATTTCTAGTCTGACACTTTAACCACTACACCAAACACACTGACAGATTATAATATAAACTCACTGGTCGCTAATAACTGCAATAAATATTTTATAAGCATTAACATTATTCCCACTCTCTCATTCTCTCTCTCTCACACACATTTGATATTATAATAAAAGAAAGAAATAAGAAAAGCATTATTCATAAAGCATTTAGAATACTCCCTTTCTTTCATTGCCATTTTCTTTTTCTTTGGATATATTGTGAACTTATAACTTTAATTATTATTAATTTAAACATGGAAACTTTATAGAGTTAACAATTATCACAGACCTTGTGCAGCCTTGAATTCAACTGATATTATTTAAACCTACTTTGGAGGGAGGAAAGAAGCGAATTCAGTCTGTTTTGGAGAGAGGTGCTGCTTCCTATGCCAGAGGTTTTGAATCTGGAGGAGGTTGACTGTCGATGCATGTCATTCACTTAATGACTATCCAGGAAAAGGGTACAAACTCTCTGCTTCATTTAAACGCAGCATCAAGGTTATTTGACACTGGTGCATCGCAGACTGAGGGGGAAGTCCCTGTCATCTGATGCACCTACTCCAGTCACACTGCAGCAATGCCAAAGGAATTCTGTGTTCTACAATTAAACTGTGCCAGCAAACTTGCACAAGCCTCAGATTGATATCTGTTTGCAGCATTCCATGGACATTTGACTGCAATTTTGGCATTTTATTTGCTAGTTTCTGGTATTTACATTTTCAGCAAAAAAAGCCTACTGGGGAAAATGGATTTGACAACAATGGCATTTTGATAACCACAGTGCTCACTTAACGCCCACTACAAAAAAAGGTCATAAGATAAGCATGGCGACATGGCTAATGACTGCCATGACATACGATTATAATTTTGGGCTCTAAGTCCTTGACTTACAACCAAAATTGGGAGAAAAATTTCTATTGCTAAGCAATGAACTCATTAAGTGAATTACACCCAATTTTACAACTTTTTGCTGCAGGTGTTAACAGAATCATCCGGTCAATTAGTGAGACCAGTTTCTTTCACTGACTTTGTTTATTGGAAGCACTACTGTGGAAATTGTAAACAGCAATCATGTGACCCCAGGATGCTGCAACCATTGTAGACTTGCCAGTTGCAAAATGTTCAAATTTTGATCACATGACCTCAGAGGCATTGTGATGATTCTTAGGCCCAGTTTCAAGTCACTTTTATCAGCACCATCATAACTTTGAATGGTCATTAAACAGAACAACAGAGTTGGAAGGGACTGTGAAAGTCTTCTAGCTCAACCCCCTGTTCAAGCAGGAAACCCTTTACCATTTCAGACAAATGGCTGTCCAATCTCTTCTTAAAAACCTCCAGTGATGGAGCACCCACAACTTCTGAAGGCAACCCATTCCACTGGTTAATTGTTCTCACTGTCAAGAAATGTCTTCTAGGTTGCTTCTCTCCTTGATTAGTTTCCATCCATTGCTTTTTATCCTATCCTCGGCTGCTTTGGAGAACAGGTCGACCCCCTTTTTTGTGGCTGCCCCTCTAATATTGGAACACTGTTATCACATCGTTTCTAGTCCTTATTTTCACTGGACATAACCAATTTCTGCAAATGTTCATGTTTTAGCTTCAAACCTCCAATCATCTTAGTTGCTCTTCTCTGCACTCTTCCTAGAGTCCCAACATCCTTTTTACATCCTGGTGACCAAAACTGGATGCAGTATTCCAAGTGTGGCCTTACCAAAGCATTATAAAGTGGTATTAGCACTTCTTGATTCTATCCCTCTGTTAATGCAGCCTAAGATTGCACTGGCTTTTCTGGCAGCTGCTGCACACTGCTGGCTCATATTTAAGTAGTTGTTTACTAGGGCTCCAGAAGTAGATTGGATCAATTGAAGCTGAAGTTGATAAGAGTTTTGATGCATGGCTAAACCCATCAGTGCTATGATTGGTAGAGGGTTTTTCTTCAGCTGCTGAAAAGCAAGAAAGCCAAAAGGTTAACTAGCAGCTTTACTTAATATGGACAACTTAAGACAAAACACTCTGGCAACAAGCCAGGACAGAGACTAAAGCGACAGGATAGGGATCTGGAATGGGAATAGCAGATTTTGCGCCGGTAAGCTTTTTGATGGCTCAAGGACATATGGGTAGCACTTTAACCAAGCTGGAAGAAAGTCATTTGTCATCCATTACCTTGGAGGAAAGTCAGGTGACTGCAGTGACTTGAAGCAGAGGTAGGGTAGAGATCAGTAATGGGAAAAGTAAATTACTTGTTGGGATAGTTGTAGTGACTAAAGGTTGAGTTGAGAATGCTTTTATCGCAATCCTGGGAAGGCCCTAAGAAATCTTATGCATTACTCAAGTTTACAAAAGAACAGAGCAGAAATGTCTCTGCCTAAACTGTGCAGCCATAGAGAGGCAGTAGTCCCCATCTTTGGGCCACTCGATGCCTTGCTAACTTTGCTAACTCCACTTTGAAGAGGGAAGCACAGCGAAAACAATTAGTTTTGGAGGCAGCTCATGGCTAGGACGCTCCTGAGAGCAGGCCTGGAACCTAGAGGCATCTTGAAAAATAACCACCATCTTTGTTTTGGTACTTCAATTTTTCTCTTTTTAAGTTTCATTCTCTGCTTTGCAGCCAAGTCAGTCTTCGATACTTTTAGCTGGCTCCTTTGTGTGCGTGTGTATAGCCTTTGCAAGGAAAGGATGAGGCATTGCCGGCTATAACTTCATTCCAATATAAATCTTCAAAGCTGCTTCCACCCCCCCCCCACCTCCCCGCCTTTCTTTACGTAGAAAGAATGGTTAGATGTTGGCAAGTTCGTCCTCGGAGATTCAGCACACTTCCTCCTCATGGGCGAGGAGGGGGGGGGTGGAAGAAGCTGAGAAAGGGCTGTTCCCCCCCCCCCCCCGGTTTGGGATCCATATTAACCCGTTTGTGTCATTAGCCCGTTTGTGTCTGGCCCTAGCGGCCGTTTCCAACTAGCAGCATTGCCTGTCGGTGGATACAACATTTCAAGGAGACATTTCAAATCCAAAATTCAGGGTTTTCCCTTCCTTTTCTTCACTGAATATTATCATCTCGCCTTTCCCAAAGTGACACACCTCCCCCCCCCCCCGATCTGGGAAAATCAGCATGGAAAGTTGCCTTCCATTTATCCCTTCAAAAAGCCCTGGCTTCCTTCTCTCTCTCTCTCTCTCTCTCTCTCAACTCGGCGCCACGAGACAAACCCGGTTTGCTTAAAAACTCCAGCAATTCAGAGTTTATTCCTCACCCCGCCCCGCCCCTTTCCGAAGCCCTAACTCGCTTTCTCTCGCGACCTCTCTCCCCCCCCCCCCCCAACCCCGCTTCCTTCCCCGAAAAGGACACATCGTTTCAGTTACGGAGGGAGCTTTGGCCACTTGAAAGGGGTGGGGGTGGTGGAGAGAAGAAACCCATTTTTCCACGAACACGCGTGGGAACACGCGTCGAAACTGCACGGCGGAGACACTTTCGCGGTGTTCTTTTTAGTTTCTTTGTATGGAGATTCCATTCAAACTGTTCAGCGTGTCGCCGGTAGCCTTCCGCCAAGGAGGAGGGATGGTGGAAGAAAATAGTCCCAAGCTACTCTTTTTTTACCCCCTCTCTCTCTGAGGGCAGAAAGCGAGAGGAAGAGAGCGAGTGGGGACCCCCGGATTGCAGCTCGTCCCGCCGCGCCCCTGAGGCCGTGCCTTTGCACCCGCGCCCCCTTCCTAAAGCGGGGCCCTAAGCCGAGCTATAGGGCAGCTGCCCAACTCCCCCCCTCTATATAACGATACAATGTAGCCTTGGAACAAGCTGTATCATTGGGCGTAGAGATTGCAAAGCCCTCACCACGTAGAGGCGAATACGCCTCTCCACCTAACTTAACAAACGGAAGCGCCGGGCCGGTTTGATGGACGTGGAGGGCGGGCCAATGGGGAGTGGGGAAAGCTTCCCAAAATGTGCGGGCGGCCAATGGGCGGAGCGGGGGGGCAGGCTCGCGGGGAGCCTAGCAGCTCAGGTTGACAGTGACTAGTCCCAGTGCAAGGGAAGGGATGAGCCTTTAAAGTTCGGGGCTTCATCTCATTGCAGGGAATTTGAAAAGAAGAAGAAGAAGAGGAAGAAGAAGAAGAGGAAAAAAAAAGGGGGCGAGGAAGGAAAAGTCCCGCAATCTAAAACTTACAAATAGCGCGAAGCCTTCAGTTGCGGCCAACTTCCCCGGAGCTGTTTTATTTTTTATTTTATTATTTTCCCTTCTTCTTTTTCCCTCCCCCTGCCCTTTTTTTGCAGAAAGAGAAGAGTCCTGCCGTTCTTTCTCTCCGCGTTTCTCACCCAATTCCGAGTCCGCGCTTTTTTTCTTAGCTGCCTCTCCTCCTCCCTCCCTCCCACCCCCGTTTACCCCCCACCCCCCCACCCCCAATGCCAACCATGATAGAAAAGGGCCCAGAGGTCTCGGGGAAAAGAAGGGGCAGGAACAATAATGCCAGCGGCGCGGCCAACGCTTCCAACAGCGCCAGCGCCAACAACGCTAACAATGGGAATAATAAAAGTTTGGCAGCGGCAGCAGCGCCCAATGGGAATAGCAGCAGCAACAACTGGGAGGAAGGCAGCTCCGGCTCTTCCAGCGATGAGGAGCACGGTGAGTCTTTTTTGTGGGGTGGGAGAAGAGACGACCCACAAAAACCCACAACTCTCTTATCACAGCTACAACCCGCGCAGGGGAAGAGGGGGAAGGGAGGGAAAGCTAGAATTGGGAAATAACAATTCTTTGTTTTTCTTTTCCCTTGTCAGGAGGAGGAGGAATGAGAGTGGGACCCCAGTATCAAGCGGTTGTTCCTGACTTTGATCCTGGTGAGTCATTTTCTCTCTCTCCTTCTCTCCCCCCCTTCCCCAAAAAGCAGAAATCTCTTCTTTCAAGACTTCTCCATCGAAATGTTTGAAAGAGGTGCCGCTCTCTTTACACCTTCTTTACCCCCCCCCCCAACACCTGATGGCGGTCTTCCTCGTGGGCAAAGCTCACCAGTGCCCTATAAGAGGCTGGTCTCTCTTCGCTAAGGGTGCACAACCAGGGTGCCCAGCTTCTCATACTGTGGACTTTATTCCGGAGTTTAATGGATCTTCATCCCCAAGGAAGGGGAAAGCCTTGTCTGGATCCCTACCAGGCTTGTGTAATTAACTCGTGTCCCGTCCCCCCCCCCCCCAATATTAAAAGTGACACTAGAGGACACTTCCTGTTTTAGGGTTTTTTTTTTAAAGCGAGTTTTCAATTGAAGAGGGGAGAAGGAAAAAAAATTCCCCTCCCTGCATAGATTGCATATCTGGCCAGCAATTCAAAGAAAGAAAGGAAACGGGAAGGTGGAGGGGGGGGGGAGAGAATAGAATTTGATGATGGATAGATTGAAATGAGTTCAGGAAAGGTGGCAGCAGCACACTTTGGAATGGCTGGGGGAGGAGGGAGGAAGGGGGAGAGAAGGACAGTGGAGTTATTCTGGGGTTCTACTTCCTTAAATGAAATCCATTTTAAAAATAAATGTTTTTTTTTCTTTTTTGTCCTTCCCTTTGGTGTGGTGTGGAAGATAACTGGTTAACATAGCAAGGGAAAAAGAAGCTTTAATCTTAAGTCCCCCACCTTCATTTTTTGCTGGTTTTCAGGTGTGGCTACTATTTCCATATTCACAGAGTTAGAAAGAGCTGGCCCTTTATGAAAATCGGTGCCAGTCTACTCCCTGAGACTCCTCCCCTTCCCCCTTGCACATAATTATTTTAGATGCAATTGACCTAAATCCAATTACTTTTTTTTAATGAGTGGTTTTATCCGATTAGTTTTTTTGAGGTAGTGGGGAGACTAAGGCTCTTTCACTTCTTGCTTTCTTAATGATGAAATTTAGGGCAAGTAAAGGGCAAAGAAAGAGAAGAGGAGAGCAGTTAATAAAAAGCAGCAGAGCACTTTCTAGGGGGCGCTTGGTAGACCTGGTGACAAACAGGAAAACGAATTTGTCCATTAAGAAAGAAGCATTCCTGATTCTCTTCCTGTGTTTGCAAATATGGTACTATTGTCAGCAATGGGGCAAAAAGCTTCTCTTTCTTTTGTTACCTTTCTTTAGGATTTGCAGTTTCATTAAACTCAGCCTTGCTTCTTGGAGAAGCTACTCTGTAATGTTTTACTTGGTTATATTTTCTTTCCAATTTGAAACGTTAAGGAGGCACTGAATAAACAAAGGGATTCAAATGTTCTTCTAAAACGTTTTTTAAAAACCGGTACCTCTTGAGTGTATTGGAAACCATACCTGCAATTTGTTTAAAAAGGGAGGGAGGAGAGGTCCATTTCCTTAGATTTTAAATGCTGGCTTTTAAATGGTTTCCTTGTAATTACAAGTTTAAAAAAATAATAAAAAAATCCTGTTTAATTAGCCATTTCTTTTGGTCCTGAGGAATTCTTAATAAGATTTATCCAGTTAGCTGATTGCCATAATAGGTGAATGTACTTATATGAAGCTGCCAAACCTATGAATCAGGACATCCCTGGTTTTCTGCCACAGAGTTAGGCAAGGGCCTTGCAATCCATCCAGTTCCCTGTTGGCAGCAGGAAATACACAATTGGAGCATCCTCAGCAAATGGCTGTTCAGTTTTTGTTGGAAAACTGACAAATGAGACCCCTTCCATTAGTTGAAAATATTGAACTGTTAATTGCTGTTTCTTTAAAAAGTTACTTCTAACAGTCAACCAAAGTCTCCCCTTAAATTGTCCATTAGACCTTGCCTTGTTTTTCGGAAGTGGAAAACAAGCTTTTTCCTCTCATATAGGACAGATATTTCATGGGTACTAACCTTATCTGTCATTAGCCTTCTGTCTTAATAGTCCTATTTCTATTATTTTGTGATGGACATTTCCTCAAGAGTTTTCCATCTCTTGAACTTCTTTGATTTGTACATATCCTTCTTAAGGTAAAATGCAAAGAACTGGACACAATATTTCACCATGAGGCCAGGCTGCAGAGTAAACTCAAATTGTTTCTCATAATTTGGGAACTATTCTGAAAATTGCACTATTGCTATATTTCTTGTGGATCCTCATTAAGCTTGTGATCAGTTGAAGCTCAATTGTTTAGATGTATATATTTGATTCTTTCCCTCCACCCATATGAAACTTTTTATAAGTATTTGAGATGAACTAATAAAAAAGTTTCTTACTTTACAAATATCATTTTGAATTTCATTCTTATCTTCTATTTATTTCCTAATATGTATGTATGTGACTATAACGTACCTGTGCATCCTTAGACGGAATGTGGCCTTAACAATCTTTGGATTCTTTCCACTTAGTTTCTAGCCTGCAACATAGAGAGTAAATGATTTTGATTTTCCTAGTTTAGGATATTGCTTTATTCTAAGTGATTCTTAAATATGAGAACTTGTCTGCATGTGTTAGCACTCTATGCTATATAAAATTGTGAACCTTAGGAAAAAAATACATTGATTTCCTTAGGAAAATTAAAGGTGGTAATTTATTATAACAGAATATTTATATTTTCTCTCTGGATTATTTTTCCATTCCATACTACTGTTTATCTAATTATTACATCCCTCCTTTTTCTTTCTTTTAAAAAGTAAAGATTGTAAATGCAGTTTTTTTCTTTACCTGTTCTGTTCTCATGTTTATTGGATGGTTAGTCAGAGTAATTCCAATAAATTTCATACAGTTGATAGGAATCTATGTTTTTTAAAATCTAGCAGGATGCTATGGTATATATGCTTGTCTCAAACTAATGTTAGCTTCCTTTTTACACCTAATACATATCTGTCCAGGAAACTGCAGTACATGAATTCCACATACAGCTTAGTCATGTGACAAATGCCTAACTTCAGAGTTGCTATTTTTACATTTGTGTATAGCTGCTTTCAGGTGTTTGAATCCAAAAGTATGGAGAGGAATGGGAAGGCATTCTTTGGTACTAGCCCTGCCAATTGATGGTAAGGAAGTGAATCTATAGACATGTTTTTATATGAAAGTAACTAATCTGTGTGACCACAGTTCTGAGTGTTGGAAGGCAGGAACCACCTTTTGGTGACCTTTTATTTTGGACTGGAGTGAGTGAGTGGCTGAGAGTGTGATATGCTGTCTCTTTCCCTTGCTTTGGAAACCAAATGATTGAAGAGAGCTTGTGAAAGTGTTAAATCTATTCAGCAAGATAGACACATATTGTATCATTCATAAATAGCATTCTAGTGTATTATGCAATTTGCTTTCAAGTAGAAGAGACCTCTTGGATGAAATGGTCTTAAGGTTTTAAGAATAAAATGCATGGACTGATCTGTTATCAGATTCTCTGCTCTTTCTTTCTAAACCTAAAATATGAGTTCACATAACAGTAATGATGCGGATTGTTATAATACAGGTGTAATCATTTTATCACTGCTAAGGAGAGAATCAGTTGACTGTTGTATTAAGGTTTTGTATAGAAAAGTGTATTACAAAGAATCTTTCTATGTGGTGCTTCCAGGTTTTCAGTATTTTGTTTCTATCCTGTGTCGTACTACAATTAGTTGGTGTCAGTTGTATGTGTCTTGTGAATGCATCCACTATTATGATTTATACAGTAGACCATAGTTTTGAATAAGTTTTGAATGAGCCCAACCACTTACGGTTTATTTAAGAAATCATAATTAAATCATGTGTTAGCATGATAAATACACCCCTATTGCTAAAATATCAGTGGTCAGTTTTCTGTAGTTTTTGTGTTCAGTAAATGTGTTAGGACTACAGTTCCCAGAAGTCATTACCTATATTGGAAAGAATACTAGAAATGGTGGTCCCATGTACTTGGAGGACATCAGATTGAGGAAAGTTGTTCATAGATTAATTTGTTGAAAGCAGCATTGTGTTTTATAGAATTTTCCTGAAAAACATCAATGTATGTGTCAAAACAAGTCCCAACTCCCCATGTTCAATTTAAAAATTTCCTGTTCTTTTAAATCAAAGTTGGGTTTGTAATAAAATTTAAATTGGATTCTAGATATTTGCAGATGGTATGCTGAAGTTAAGAGCAGGGGAATCCTAATGATTTTGAAGGAAATGGATTGTGCTCAGTGAGTTATTGTACACATGTAATAGAAATTATTGAGGTTTTATGCAAAGAACAGTAAATTACTCTTAAGAAATTTTTTTAACAGTAGTTTGTGTCCAGTGTTGAGGAATTTGCAGAACACTGTAATTTAAAGAAACCAATCTTTTCATTAAAAACCTTTATTATTAATGTTCTGTAGTAATTAAAGGTATACATTGTCAAATTACTTAGTAGAACTTCACAATGGATACTGCTTTAACTCACAGAAAAGTCAGCAATGCCAAGTGAATCTTTGTTAGAAGTATTTGTGTCAGCAGCTCCTTTTCTTTAAAAAATGAACAAAGTTTCTTTCTTCCTAAATCAGTAAGTAAATTGTGCTGAAAAATATCCCAGGTAGGTTTTTTTCTCCTACTTTTTTTTACCTTTTTCCTGATTTTCTGTGCCTATCTTGAAAATTCTTTTCCATTCCTGTAGTTTAATCTTCATGACATATCTTTTTTTAAAATTAAATGTCTAAAATAATCCAACCAGAAAAACAGGAGTACTTTGGCTTCTAAATATTTTTATTGACCCGTTTTCTGTTACGTACCAGTGCATATTATTGTTTTTACTGTTTTAATAGTCCAGAGAATGCTGAATATCCATAAGTTTAGAAATGTAATAAAAGCAATAGGATGATGACACTTGCCTAAAGAGTGAAGAGGTTTGCTATAAATGAGAAACTTTGATAAATCACTTTGATCAGCAGTGTTTATTAAAATCTGTATTTCATGCTGTTGAATCAGGTGCAATGCCATATTGTCTTCGGTTCATCAACAGTTGGTAAAAAAAATAATCATGTGATCTTGACTTCCAGGGAAGGTCACCACCAGGGATATAAGGGCACACCTCTGTTGTTGCTTCTCTTCTATGGAAGAGCACCCCATTGGAAATGAGGGCAGCACTGACCCTGCTAGTATTTGAGGCAACAAAGAGCTGGCTTTTCTTCAGGATACTTGTGGGATGGGTTCTTATGGAAAATCAGCATCAGTGGTTATTTCTTGATGCTGTACTATTTTAATGGGTTACTTATTTTGGAGAGTAAGGTGTTCAATGTGTCTTGCAATTGGAACTGTGTATATAAATCTCAGTAAATAAGTAAATGTATTTTATATGATCTCAAGACACATGCTTTATTTGTTTTGGGCTAGTTGTGTATTATAAACTTAGCAAAGCGTATTCAGTAAGCAGTGACTAAATCTGATATTTGAAACCCATCATTTATAGGTATGTGATGCACAATTGAGGCTGCATAATGTCCAATTATTTTAGAATTGGGAGTGAACTTCTCAATGGTCTTCTGATGATCCTTCACTGTTTTTTGTGAGTTTCCTTTCCTGCTTTTCTGGGACATTCAAGAGAACAGTCTAGAGATCCTACCATATATCCTACGTGTTCAGCAAACACCTGAAATTTATTTGCCAAGTTTTTCATTATAGTTGATTATGGTATACTGCTTGCTTCCAACTGTGTTTGTGATGTCTGGTTAGAAAGTTCAAGGTTAGAGGCATGGCGTGAGAGAGGAATTGGTTAATGGGAGGAATGATGGAACCACTGTTGTGATGCAAGCTTTGCTGAAAGCATTTGTGACATATGGGGAAAGGGTGGATAAACTTATGACCACAATTGGGATTGGAATCTTGGTTCTTGAGTGATCTTGTCATTAAATGAGACATCCATTCACTGCTTCATTTAATGACTTCAATCCCAGTACTATGAGTTGCAATTGTTAAGCAATCTCGCAGGTTGTTAAACAGTCATAGGTAAGGAGCTTAGGTTGTCCATTTTTTTTTGCACAGTTCTTAAGTGAATCACACAGTCATTAAGAAAATACAGCTTCCCCCACTGAATTTGCTTGTGGGAAGCCGGCTGGAATCAAATGGTGATCACATGACCCCAGGATACCACAAGTGTCATAAATGCTTGTTGGTTTCCTGGTGCCCAAATTTTGATTGTGTGACCGTGGGAATGCTGCAGTTATTGTAAGTGCAAGACTTGGTTATAAGTCACCTTTTCCAATGCCATTGTAACTTTAAACAGTTGCTAAATAAATAGTTTTACGTGGAGGAAACCTGTAGTTTATTTAAAAAAAACTAAACTAAAAAAAGGCAATGAATACAGCTGACTGAGAACTGGGTTCAAATCTCTAGTCACATTTAATTTAATTCACCCAGTAAACTGCCACTTCTGGCCTAGCTGTGTGGGAAAAATGCATGAGATTTTGAATTCTTTAGAAGAGGATTATAAATGATGACAATAGTAATAATAAAATCTTTTCCAACTTCCTCTTCCTAACTGAACAACCAACATTGTTTGAAAAGAGCTCTTTTGAAAGTTTGCTTGTTCATTTTCTTCTTTGAAAACATTTACTGTTTTAATCTTGATATCTGCTAAAGAGAGAAATGTTGGTGAATATGATTAGATCTGTTTTAAAGTGAACTGATTTAATTCACATTTCTTTGATTAGTACTCAGAAAGTAAGTATAGTATAGTTATCATTTGTATTGTGCTCAATTTTGGGATTTGAAATGTAGTTCTCAGCTAAAGAATATGTGCAGAAATACACATTTTTTGACAGAAGTGCTGAAATAGACACGTTTTTACAGCAAAATGTGTGCAGAAATATTTTGGATTTAAAATTTCTATACATGTATAACTGAAAATAAATAAAATGACATAGACTTGGGGATAAACGGATCCTTCGACATGCAGAAATAAAGTTAATGCTGACCAGCATTTTACATGTCAAGGATTTAGGCTTAGTGAGCTAGTAATACATCAGAAATGTGGGAGAACATTAGCAACAAATAGGTAATATGTATTATGGATATTCTAAGGGCATTTCTGAGAATTGTCTTTTGATATGAAGTGTCATTTTAAAGACAGTAAGCATTTTCAGGAAGTGAAAGTATAGAAAGAAAGGGAGTGGCAAAAGAAAGAAACTATAATCATAGTTCAAGTTTCTCATGTACTAACTTAGCTATACCTGGGTAGGGATTTGCAGTGCAAGGAAACCTATTTCTGTAGAATGCAACTAACATTTGAATCCAGATTCTGTTTTAGGAAGGAGCAGGATTAAAATTGAAGTAAAAGAGCCTCTGATTGTCATTCTACCAAACCCGTCAACATCTTGCCTGTGTGCAGCATGCAACTGATGACAGTTTGCTATCCAATTTTTGAAAAACCCACAGCCCCAAAGTTCAGGGGATTGCAGTTGGCTGAGTCAGTAATTTAAATTTCATCTAAAAATGTCGCCCAACTTATGTTTATGCAATATACAATTTTTATAATATTCCACTATTCATATTTGTTTGGCTTTAGGATTTTATGTTGCAATGCCTGAAGATCCTGAATTACACTCTATTATAACTAAATACTTGGCTATACCAGAAGTCTTAATGACCTTCTGAATTAAGCAGTCATGCTGGCTGGAAATTACAGGGGCTGAATTGTCCAATAAATTTTAGGGGATATCCAAGTTTGGATAAAACTAGCTTTATCTCCCCCCCTCTGCAGTTTATCCACAATGTATAGTATTGTGGCATAAATAGCCAACAAATAATATATTCTAAGACAGTGAAGGAACTCAAGAAGTCAGAGTTCCCTTATCTGGTTTTGAACCTTATTCATTGACTTTGTAGCTAGTTTCAGGGCCTTCAGCCCAGTTTAATACTATAAAGATAAAATTGGGAGCACTTTGGGGATGAAACGGGGTATGTACACATAATAAATATAAGAAAGTTATTGTGTTGGGAAGATGGTTTAAATAAGGTAGATCTGATGAACAAATCTAAAGCTTGCATGGGCCAGCTTACCATTGTAGAATACAGTTTATCCTTTTGTGTGTATTTCCCCTGGTAATATGCTTCTGTGCTGAACACCCCCCCCCAAAAAAAATCAAAATTAATGGCAGATGCAGTTTGACTCTTTCAGATGTTTGATTGGATTATCAAAACTTCGAGCAAACACAACTGGAATTTGTAGACTTAACATAGCTCGAGGGACTAAGATAGAGAAGACTACTTAAGGATAAGTTAATTAATATTGCCCTGAAAATGAAGAAGTATTGCACAATTACAAATTGTGTCATTCTTCTGTCATTTTAAAGCAGATGTAAACAGAATATAGGCCTAGCCCTAATAATAGAAGTTTGGGTGATTTGTAGCAAATCAGCAAAGAATTCTGCCTTGCAGGTATTTTTAATCAATAATACATTTCCCTCTCTAAATTATATGGCTCTGAAGTGAAGCAAACTGAAATGTTGATTTTTATGTAGAAAAACTATAATAAGCTGGTAGAGTTTAAGATTCCAGCAAGCAACAAGCATGTATATCTTGCAAGCTTAAAGTTTTCCTCTGTTGCTTTTAAAGTATGTGTAAGTAACAGACAACATGTTTAGAACAAACAAGCCTGGCATAATTAAAAGGATTTGTCATCTGAACTTGCAATTTTTTTCAAGTTGGAAGGAATTTACAAAACCATTTTAAAGACCATTGCAACAAATCGTTAGGAAACATTTGTTTTTTTGTCTAAGTATATTAAATGCTGGATAAATTGGGGAGCAACTAGTGAATAGAAGATAAAGTTTCCCTCCAGCTTTAAGCATTCATTTTTGTTGCTTTGTATCAATGTATGAAGTGAAGCTACAAATAAAAGGAAAAATCTAGTTTTTCTCCCATGTCTGATTATTATTATATAAGTAGATTTGAAATGAAGCAAGCTCACTATTAGACCACAATATTCACTTGTCATTATCTCTTTGTTTAACTTCTGTGAAGTTATCTAATCGTTTAAGGAGAAAATGAAAATAGGATAACAGTTCAAGGATATAAAAAAATCCCAACCTTCTGTAAACACAGTATTTGAGCACCAGTCCCAGTTCACTATATGATTATCTTTATAAACTTCTCCAAGTTGGTATCCTCCAGACTTGTGTAGATTCAAGTCCTATAATGAGAGAAACATTGCATGCAGAAAATTAAAAAACAAACAAATCAAAGGTCAACTATTGAAGTATCTCCACTGACACAAAGTAGAGTTGGCTGCTTTATTCCTAATTTACATCTGTATGTAGATTTCCATAATAAATGGACAATTAGAAATAAAAATTAAGGCGTTTTATACTGTAAGCAAATAACATTTCATGGCTATTGCAAATCCCTGGAGATTTTAAGTTCTTCAGGAATTGGTCATGAAGGCTAGAATTTTCACTCCAACTGTTAATGTTAAACATCTATGAAAACTATGGATATAGATTAGAGTATATATCCTGTGAGTTCACAGGATGGTTGGCATATCTGTTTAAAGTTGATTTTTCTTTTCCTTCTAACAATTGTATGACTTCTGGAAATAAGTTTTAAAATTTTATGATTTAAGGCCTTATTATAAACCCAGAAACCTTGCTTCTGATCAAGATATGCTAGAAAAATAAATGGTTTACTTGTTAGATTTATGCCTTGTGTTTCCTTCCTAAGCTTAAAGTAGCTTAAATAGGGACCTCCTTCAGTTTTGCTCCACAACAATAGAACGGTAGTTAGATGAGGCAGAGAGAAAAGGAATGGCTGGATAAATTGGGGAAAGTCATCCAATGAATTTTCATGACTGAGAAGACGCTTAAGCCTGAGTCTCTCCAGTCCTAACACCTTGACCACTAGATCATACTGGTTGTCTTTGTGGGTCCATGCCCAATTTCATACTTCAGTGTGAAATTTCCAAACTTGCTGTAGGTCTGTTGGGGCCATTTTTCACCATCCACAGCCTCTGGAGGCTTTCCTGAAGCCTGGGGCGAGCGAAAAACAGCCCAACGGGCCCACCAGAAGTCTAGATGCTTCAGTGAGACCTGTGCGCACGTGTGTGGGGAGGGCATTGCATTATGGATGTGGACATGCATGCGCGCGTGCCCTTTAGGCACCTGAGCAGAAAAAAACATTTGCCATCATTGCACTAGGCACATCATGACTCCTTATGGTGTTCTAAAAGCATAAAGATGATTAAGGAAATAATAATTTTTCATACTATACAGTACTAGGTCCTGGATGTTCCAGTTCATGGCAGTCTTTTCCTGATTGATCTTATAGTATGAATCTTCTGGCAGTCCAGATGTTCATGAAGCACACCAGCCAGGAGTCCCAGCCAGATGAAGTCAAAGTGAAGGAGTTTGAAACTATAATTCAGCAATCTCTTGAGGACCACAGATTCTGTATACTTGTCTTAAATTATATACTATTTCTGGATTTGTGTGCTGCCTTTTCTTTCAGACATTATTTAAGGTGGTTTAGTTAACAGGTGGAAAAATATATTGTTTATATCAATCAAAACATTTTTCTCTTTCTTGTAGAGGGATTATAATGCTTTAACACAGAATGAGCAACATGAAATTCCAGAAAATCAGTGCCTCTTCCTGACTCAAAGAGCCACAATTGACAATGTGTGCATCATCTTGAAGTGTAAAAACTGGAAGTTTAGTGTGTGTAGCAATATAAAAACAAAATGCAAAACCGAAAGCTGGAATAGCTTTGCTCATTCGTGTGAGCGAACTCTACTTACTATTCCTCATGACCCCTCCCATTTTTATATGCCCTCACTAGATTCCAAAATATTTCCCATTTGTCATATAAACTTGTTAGTTACTCTATAATCATTTAGAGTCCTTATTTTATCTTAGTTATTAATAATTCTCACCAGAAATTCTATCCTCATTTTTGGGAGCTAGATTGATTTTTTATGAATAATTATTTTTCATCCCTCTGTTTCCAGCTTATTAATTTTATATGCTTTTGTTGAATTTTACATTAGATTAATAGTTTATCTGGGTATTTTTGCAACATTTGTTCTTACAAGCTACTTAGGATTCTATTGATCCAACATATATATTGCTTTTTCAAATATGATTAGTTCAAAAGTATGCAGTAGAAAAGAAAAGGAGAGGTTTAAACCAGTGGTGGGTTGCTCTTACCGTTGCTATGGTATGCTGATCGCGGTCTGTTCATGCATGCGCCTGACGTGCGCTGCGTACGCATGCGCAATCCACCCCTCTGACAACCAGCTGCTTGTTGGGGCTCGCACAGGCACCACACACTGTGCATGTATGTGCACTTAGCCCTTTCCCATAAAAATAGCTATAGAGTGCAGGTGGGCAGGTGGGCCAAATGAGCCACCGTACCGGTACGCTCTCAGCTGCTCCTGGCCACTAGCAGTATGGCCGTACTGGGTCGTACCCACAGCAACCAACCTCTGGTTTAAACAGATCACAACTTGTTTATGAAAGACATTTGTATGCTTCTCAATAAGTCAGTAGGGGATTGGCAGCTATGTATTTATTCGTAAAACTAAAAGGAGGATCGTGATTAGTAGAGCCCTGGCTCATATCTTTTCTTGGCTATGAAATTTGTTGAATAACTTTAAGCAAGCTGTTATATCCCAGTCTAACCTACACAGAGAGTTATTTTGTGGTTAAAATGATGCTACAGTTCCTGGAGGAAGGTAGATGAGAAAGGCCTGTTGTTTTTCAAATATTTCTGAATTGTAGCTTTCAGCAACTTCAACCACAGAAAGCTTCAGATTTTCCACTTCTATCCTAAAGGAAGACTGAGAAATGAATGTATTAGTGGGTAGAAAAATTAATATTTCCTTCTTGATGGTCCTCCATAAATATGATTTTCCTATTCTGTACCTCACCCTTGAAGCTCTGAGAATGGTGGAAATCCTGCTGCAACAAAAACGAAGAGGCTAATAACAGGTAGTACTAATAAAGGAGAACATTTGTAGCTCAGGGCTGAAATGAGGACCCCTCATTATAAAAGGTAGGATTAGGAAATTGAAGAGTTAAACAGCACTACAAGCCCCCCCCCCTCCAATCTACATTATGTTGGTTAGGAAATACATAATATAGTTAGTCACCTTTGGAAATCACTTCCTAACATTGAATGTTCTACATTTCTGCTGAGACCAAAGTGCTATGTGGTCAACAGCTGCCCAAGGTAGGATACTTTCTCTTCAAATGGCAAATGTATGAATTATAATGGCTGGTGCTGACTTTACATTACAATATAATTTTTGTCTTATTGGCTGATACATATATAGTGTATACCTATAGTAGTAGCTTGAATTAAAATATTCTAGCCTTGCTTACTCTTAACTACTGTATGAGTTCCAAAACATGTCAGTAAATGCAGATTAGTCCCTATAGTTAATAATGATCATCACATTTGTGTTCTTGGTTGTATATTTTGTGTGTGTGTAACTTATAGATTATCATTTAGAATAGATGACAAATAGTAATAAAAATAAAAATTGATGATGAGTCAGAAATCACAAAACTGATTTAAAAAAAATCAATTGTCATGTTGGAAGTCTTGCCAGAATTTTATTGTGTGATTCACATGCCATTTCCCCCCCCCTACAAGTCAAGTGCCTACAGTTTTCTTGACAAAAGGGCTGAGATAAAATGACTGGTCCAGGGTCACCCTTTATGCCTAAGATGACACTAGAACTCACGGTCTCCCAGTTTCTAGCCTGAAGCTTTAACATTATACACCAAACTGACTCTCTTATTATAATAAATAAAAAGCTATTGACTGAATAACCTAGGGATTCTCATTTCTGCTTCCTTAATTCATTTACACATTCCTGCGTTCCTCTGCAGTAAAGCATTCAGGCCCTTTTGATAGTAGGAATGAATTCATTTAAGCAACAATTTAATTTTGTATTATTTTGCCTTAGTGCTTTTTGTAAGGCTATCCACTGCAGTTTCTAAACCATTGTTTGTTGTTAAGCATATTGTGTGAATCCAGTATATTTAATACAGCACATATAAACAAAATAGAGCTCAGTGTAATGCATAAATCTTGCATAATTTTACCCATGAAATTCCCTTGTTAAGTTAGCTCAGCTCATTTTGTTTAGTAAATGTGCAGTATATGCAGTGTTTCCTATTACTAATGAAGTCAACTGGGACAAGAAAGCGCTATGTTAATGCTGGGGTAATAGTTAAAGACTATAAAGGTTCTTTTTAAACATCATTTGGAATTAGTTTTTAATTGTATGTTTTTATTTTATTGAAAACATAATGAGACACAAAAAAGCTTTAAAAATTACATAATTTAAAAGAAATAAGCCCCACCTCCTGCCAACCTAGCAGTTGAAGGCATTCAAATGTGAGTATGTACCACTTCAGTGGGAAGGTAACAGTGCTCCGTGATATCATATTGGCCACATGACTGCAAAAAAAGTCTTTGGACAGCACTAGCTCAATGGCCCTTGAAACAGAGATTGAGTAGCGATGGCTAATCTTTTTGGCACCGAGTGCCCAAACTGCACATGTGTGTGCCCAAACTGCAAGGCACATGCATGCGTGAACATGCGCACATGCGCATGAGACCCTAAGACCAGCTGGGAGGCGGGGCATCCCAACACCAGCAGCACTGCCAGAAGTGAGATCTTTTTCTTTCATGTGCTCCTATTTCGTTGTTTGCAGGGAAACAAGCTCATGAAAGAAATGCCACAAAGATCTGACCTGGGCTGATGGCGTATGTGGCTATAGAGAGGGCTCTGTGTGCCACCTGTGGCACCTGTGCCATAGGTTCACCAACACAGCCCTAGAGTTAACAACCAGCAGAGTAAAATTCACATGGACTCCTTTATCTTTTTAGACGTAGTATGCATGACTTTGATATGTATTACTGCTCATTGCTGAGGTGTGTGTATGTGTGATATTAACTTTTCAGTTGTTGTGCAGCACCAGGCAATGCAGAATACATATTCTGAGCAAAACTGAAATAGATCTATATTCCACATCTGATGCTGTCCATATAAATTGGGACTACAACTCATCTGAATTTCTATCTATTGTCCTGGGAATTCTGGGAATTATAGTTTCAGCATTTCTAGGAGAATCCAGGTTACAGAAGGATGTTCTGAGCGATGGATTGCTTTCCTTTCTTGCTAGCTAGAAATAATTAGTCACGATAAACTGTACTATAGTACACATAAGCCATATTTTTACAGAATATAGATCATTTAATCTCAGTGGTGATGCCAAAAACAATTTTGAGATGGAATTTCTGGTTTGGATAAAAACTGATCCCCATTTTTAACAGTAACATCCAGGTTGCAAGATGCTGGGTTATAAATTCTATCTGAACCGTTTAAAAAAAAAGAATTTTTTTTTTAAATCTCCCTCTCTGCTTTATTCTTTGATATGAAATGAGAAATTGAGTTAATTTTACAAAGCTGTATTTGAAATAGACAGTGAAGCTGTAGTATGGAACTTAAAGTGTCTTAGTAACATGAAACATTGCTTTACAATTAATTGTGTATGATGAATATAAAGATAGATTCTTTTTAAAAAATCTCTCTGAACCAGACTGATAGTAGTAATGTAGACACAGAACTTTAAGGTGCACCTGCAAAAAAAAAAAAAAAAGAACTTCCCATAGCAAAATGAATTGCATAAGCTGTTTGGAGATGGTGTGGAATTTTGGCACTTTTAATAAGCTATTCTGAGTGCACTTAAATTATATCACCTTTTCCCAATTTGATGCCTTCCTCAGATGTCAGACTCTAATTTTTATCAAAACTAACACACACACACACACACACACACACACACACCCCAAAGAAAAAGTGATCTTTTAGAGTGCAGGAGTCCTCACTTCTAGGTAGATGATTAAGTGGTTAGAACTCATCTTTATCTACTGGAAAAATGAATTTTGTAATGTTTTATAATCCTTTCTAAACCTAAATCATTAAACTAGGTGTCTCAGGAAGGTTTCTATTCAGCCCAGGGACCCAATGTCAATATTTTTAAAAGTGAGTCTTTCTATTGCTAATTTTGTTATTCTGTAGCTCAGTTTAACAGATTCCAAGGCTAAGCGCATGGTGATAAATGCCTTAATCCCTAGGAATATACTGATTGCTCTTTCTCCTTAACAAGTTATTAGCATCTGCCTATACATATCTATGGTACGAGAAAAGACTCCTGAACGAGTGTGCAAACTTGTGAAAGCATACCCCATGTATGCTTTCATTTTAATATTCAATCCTAGACCCTATTCAGTAACTCTTTAAAAAATACTTAGGTATATGGTAATTTGTTAGCTGGAAAAAGTACTATCAGATTTTGGATTTTTGGCTCCTGTACATTTTCGCTGATTTTGGCACCTTCTATAGTATCTACATAGTAAAAAATACCATACTTTGTACTTCATCTTTATGTAATTTCAGATTGATAACACTGCAGTGCTCATGGCAGATGACCTCTATGTGAAGGCAAATAGTATAGTGATGAAGTTCGTGATTTGAATGTAAAATTCCCAGCTTCAGTGCTGGGGACTTTCGTATAAGACTTAAGAAAACCACTGTCTGAAGAGCTATTGGCAATTCAAATAAGCCAAGGATCCCCAGGTTTTTGGCTCTGTGCACTAATTCATAACATTGGGAAATATTGAAGAGCTGCCAGGAAGTGGCACAAATTACCGTAGTGAGGATAAAAAGGTATCATTTGCACAAGAACATTACTTTGAATTCTAAACGTAATAATGCTATTTTGAAACCATGATTTTTTGCGCCAATAGAGTATAGGTAGTGTTTGACTTATGAGCATAACTGAGTCTACAATTTCAGTCAAAAGTTGTGATGGGTGTAAAGTGGATCACCACATGACCAAACCCAATTTTATGATCTTTTTGCAGTGGTGATTAAGTGAACGCTGCGATTATAAAGTGAATGCTGTGGTTGTTAAGCTGTGGTTAATGCTGCGATCATTAAGTGAACCCATTGTTTGCTATGGGGCAGTTTTTGCTGGGAAGCGGAAATAAACATTGGTTTCCAGCAAAAATGTCGTCAATCACAACCACATGATTGTGGGGCACTGCAAATGGCTATAAATGCATGCCAGTTGCTAAGCACACAAAATACAGTCACATCACAGGAGGGCCCAGACATTTGAACTTTGAATTTGAGTCCTAGTATATCTTTTTCAGGGTCCACCATAAGTCTGAACATTTGATTTTATTATATTTATTATATTTATATGCCGCCCTTTCCCCCTGAAGGGGACTCATTTGTTAAGTGACCTGTTATATGTTGAGGACTACCTGTATTTGTTTTATACAATACAAAAACATTTAACTATGGTCTGTGGCTGTAATAAAAGATTGAGTGAAAACACTCATTTAGCAGAAGAAAAGTTTTTTTCCTATGTACTAGTTAAATCCTTTTACCAGCCTTTCACCCTTTATTCATTCCAAGACTTGCCTGAAATCATCATTCTTATTCTCTTAGTTCAGGGATCAGCAAACTGCGGCTCTGGAGCCACATGTGGCTCTTTGCTCCCTCTGCTGCGGCTCTGTCACCGGTCGGCACCACAATTTTGAGAGGAGCTTCCGGTGTGAGAGGGAGAGAAGCACTGTGCGCCAGGAGAAGACTCTATGGCAAGGGGAGGGTTTTCCAGTTGTCTCCACAATTGATAGGACTTTTGGTTATGACAGGTAGAGGAAAAAGTATGCCGTGCTAGGAGGAGACTCTATAGTGGGGGAACTGAACTTCCGATCAGCTCCAGAATTGAACAAGGGGCTTCCGGTTAGGACCTTTGTGGCTCCTGGTGTTTTCTTTTCTGTGGGAAATGGGTCCAAATGGCTCTTTGAGTGTTTGCCGACCCCTGTCTTAGTTGATGTAATCCATTTTCCTCCACCACTTTCTTTTCCTCTTTGATCTTTGGACATAGCGTGAATGTTCCCTTTTGTTCTCTTCCAACCAGTACAAAAATTACTGCCCACTTTTAAAATCAAAATAAACCTCATGTGAAAGAGTGAGGATAGCCTGGCAGATGTATTTCTGTGTGTAGAATCCATAGGTATCCCACTGAGCACCCCAAAAGTAGAAAAGGTTTTAAGGAAAGGATGAACAATGTGTGTCCTTCCAGATATTCCTTAACCACAGGGATGCTGGGAGTTGTAGTTTGCCGACATCTGAAGACGCATACCTGGTACAAGATTTTTCTGTGTTTGATATATCAATTTTTTAGGACTGAAATGGCTTTCCCCCTCATTCCTTTTTCCTTCTTACAGTGAATTTCAAATCTTAGTAAATGCAAGATTTTTAAATCTTAGCCGATTATGCTGACAATCCTGTGTAAACAGTATGGGAAGCTGATTTTGAGCTTTTTCTCTGTACTTATGAAAGATATATACCTGCTAGTTACTCATGGTACTACTGGTATTTTCTTTCTCCTCCATTAAATCTCTCCCCCCCCCCTCGGGACCCTGCAGCTGATTGTGCTTGGCTGCTAACTTCACTGTTGGTGACAGTAGCCATGGGAACGCAAGAAGGAAGATACGAGTTAGTAACTCCCAACTTGTTGCTAGGCAGGTCTAACTTGGTATAGATATCAAGCAGTCTTGATGATAAAAGCACTTGGTTGTTTTTTTTTTTCCTATTCTCTGCGATCACAAAGTCCTGAGACCAGATTTTTTAAAAAGAGAAAAGACACTTGAAGAACTAAGCAATTTTATTTGAACATCCAGCAGCTGAACAGTAGGAACAGGGTGCTTGAAGAAAGTGGATGAGTGAGCCACATTAAAGCAGAGCAACTTGTTTGTGCATTTCTCACACTCTTAAGAGTCAATGTAGTTTTGTAATTAAAATGTTAAATGAAGACCAGGAAAGCTCAGATTCAAATCCCCAATTAGTTGTGAATTGGTTCATTATTTAGTTATCCTAACTTACCCTGCAGAGTTGTGAGGATCAAGTGATTTTTGGAAGAAAAACTAGGAAGCTTGCTTTGAGTTCCTTGAAGGAAAGATCTCATGAGATTTGTATTCAGAGCTACCATCAATTACATTTATAATAGACATTTGATCTCGTTCAACTTCTTTTCTTCACTGATGATATTTTCATATTTATCATATCCTCTTATTAGTTCACAGGAAAGTATTTTCTCCAGAAAAACACATTTCTATACTTCCAAAAGAATATCCAAAAGACTTGTAATAATTGAAGGCTAGTGGCAAAATGATTAATAATTCATTTGACAGTTTAAAAAAAAACATGGGGTTATTTTGGGAGATACTGACAGGGTCACCAACCTTTTGGACCTCAGGGACCACTAAATTTATAATTTTAAATCTTGTGGACCACTAATATGAATTTTTAAAAAGATAATAGTATTTAGTGCAATATAAAAATGCAAATAATTTTTCTATGGGCCACCAAAATTTTCTCGTGGACCACCAGTGGTCCATAGACCACCAGTTGGTGACCACTGGACTAGAAGATCTTTAAATTCCCTTCCAGTCATGTAATTCTGTGATTCTAGGCTTGTCCACTGGAAAGATTTGCCCTATAGAATAGGAAGAATGATGAGTAGACCTGGTTGCCGTGATAGTTACTGTTTCCCCACTTGATGCTGGCAAAAAGAAGAGGTCTTTTGGTTTATCAATATTAAACTTCTCTAAGAAGAGTAAAATTTCTTTATGTACAGTAAGGGTGAATTTAATTTAAATCAAGTCAATTTAAATCACGATTTAAATCACGATTTAAAAGCCTTAATTTAAATCAACTCTATTTAAATCATAATTTTTAAAGAGCAACTATCATCTCTGTCCCGCAGCGGCGGCTCCTCTGACTCGCTGTTGACTCACCGACAGTCCCATTCACTTTAATGGGATGGCAGGTGATGTAGCAGTGACACACAAGGTGAGGGACGTGGCAGGCACCAAGTGAGTGGATGCCTGCTAACAGGTGGGATCTGAAATGATGGATATGAAGTAGCAGGTGCCCTTTAATATTATATTTATAAGATGCTTAGAAGATTTCATTTTTACTGCTTGCCCTTCCTCTTCACACTTAGAGCCTGGCGATACAGATGCATTTCTCTTCAAACAATCATAGAATTTGTAGTGTATATTGATTTGCAAAACAATGGGATAAAGGAATATTCCTGAACTTTATTTTATGATTTATCTCATGGCTACTGTGAAATTGTGTGATTGCATCAATGCAGTGCACGTTATCTCAGCTTGCAGAAAACGTAAATATTGCAGAATATACAGCCTAATGCTACATTACTAAGCTCATTTTCATGCTGAATAAGTTAAATTATTAATGTATCTTAAATAGAAAACTATCTTTAGATAGATTTTTACTCCAAAAGTATTTTATTTAAATTTGATTTTAAAAATCTGATTTAAATTTTTTTAAAAACCATTTTTTGTTTCTTTGTTTTAAAAAATCTATTGGTTTTTATCCACCCTGTGTATAGTGCTTCGTACATACCCACATTGTTCACATTGCTTTTCAAGATAAACAATTTTATGCACATTGCAGAAATAAGTGAAAAATAGTCACATATAAAGTAAAAAAAGAAAAAGCTAATTCTCATTCTATATGACCACATCATTTTAACTTACTTGTTTTGCTGTGATAGTCATTTTTGTTTCAATCCAGATTCATTCAGTATCCCGAATGTCTTATTTGCTACCCACAGTCTTCGAGTATCACATTTCTAATGCATCCAATTTATTCCATGTTTCTCTTGACATATAGCTATTCAGCTCTCATTCCCATATCACAAAGAGAGCAGAAACATGGTTTTATGTGTACGCATGTTCACTTCTCCCTGCTCTGGAAGTGAAGGGCTGGCCTTATCTCAGCAGAATTTCACTGGCTTTTAGGATTGAGGGCCTCCATGCATTGGGGCAGGAGGGAAACTTTGAAAGGTCACTAAATAAATTGTTATGAGTCAAGGACTACCTGTACAGAGAAATAATTCCTTGTTTAAGGAGGTCTTGGTAGTATGAAGAAAGTGTAGCTTTAATCCCTGATTTTTTTTGCAGTCAAGCTTCGTATCAGTTATCTATGTCGCAAAGGAAAATGAAAAATCCCAGAGTAAGAATAAAAAAAGCAACCATAACTCTTTTGGCCATAAGTTAACTACAAGTAACCAACATTCTTTGAATAAATTATTTCAATGAGAATTCTATAGAAATGGTGCGTTGAGATATGCACCATTCCTGAACAAAAATTGAAGGATAAAAGTTGATCCCTTAATATTTGAAAACTGGAAAAAAACTGGATTTGATGTGTTTCCTCTGCTAAACCTCCACAGATGCTATAATTTTACCCCTTTTAACTTTGTGCTAATGTTATTACCAGTGTTTACTTTATGCTGTAGCCCTTCTTGCTTGCTAAATTTACAGCATAAGAGCAGTTATGTTGCAATTCTGTATCATGGCTACAGGGGTGAGTCTTTCCTCATTTATTATTGGCCTTTCTATCTAATGAGAGTAACTTCTTAATCCAAAATGCAAGTTTTGTCTACAAACTGATTTTACATACATATACATACATCTGTTTGGAAAGTATTTTGTGTTCTCAGGTGCTTTGTTGTGGAGAAAATGAATGTTTTGAACTACTTAATCCAGGGGTCCTCAAACTTTTATACATCTTTCTAAAAATCTTTCTGTTTTTTAAAAAAAGGGAGTCTAGGAAATCACTTTGTTTATTTCCAAAATCTTTCTGGACCCATAAGCTTTATTTAAAAAAAAATGTGTGGTCCAGCCTGGATATGTAACTCCTATCAATCAGAAAAGTTAAATGAATTTGAATTTGAACATTTAGTATGTTATTAAGCATACTTCTCACAAGTCTGTTACTGTAAAACAGGTTTGGATCATGGTTTAGGAATACTGATTTTTTAAATAAATATTAAGCCAATAATTCCAATGTAGCAATTCACTAAAAGTTGGATTTTGTATTAATTTAACTGTTTCTGGATTAATTAGCAATTTAATTTACAACTGAGTTGAAAAAGAGCTAACTCTGCATGATAATGTGTTTTGAAAACAGCTAGCTAGGAATCTTTGGAATTTTGCTTGGTGTTCTACACACACACACACACACACACAGAGAGAGAGAGAGAGAGAGAGAGAGAGAGAGAGAGAGAGAGAGAGAGAGAGAGAGAGAGAGAGCGCTCTGGTGTAATAGAGGTATCGAATGAGCAACCAACATTTTTGCACAAACTGTTAATAAAAAAATAAACTTTATGTATTTTAATTGTAATCCCAACCAATTAATATTTAAGCTTATTTAGAGAATACATGAATTGGGAATTATTTGATTTAAATCCATTAGTACAGAGCCAAGTTAATTATCCCTTCACTCATACAGTTAAAATGAAGCTGAGTAATTGTAGGTTCTCTTGAAAATCTACATATATATCTATAGATACAATATCAAGGCTTCCAGATATGATGGATTTAATTCCAGTTATAATGTGAGAATGAATGGCGTGCTTGTATAACACATGTGGAAAACACCAGATTGGGGAAGACTGTTTCTGTTTATACAATATGTTTCTGCTGCAGACAGAAGAGCTGGAAGGCTTTTTAGATATAATATTCTAAAATTGTATCTTAAAATCCCCAAGCTAAAATAAAATTATGTTATCTACTACATGTGTCCTGCAGCTTATATCAAACTGAAGAATACAAATTGTAACTGATCAAGACATGTGGAAGATTCATGGGAAGAAAACATACATCAAAGCACCTATCTCTTGTTTCTCAAAGCTGTGGACTTCTTAAAAGTAGGCACATTTAAATGGGGTTTATTTCTTGCTTCTATCAAGATGTTGTATGAGAAAAGACCAGCAGCACTAGTGCCTCTTAGAGAAATCTTTTTTCAGATATAAAGGAAAAGAAACTGTCCCTGGCAGATCAACAACTGCTGCCTATAGGCAATCAAAAATAGAATGTTTGCTTTTGATGGAAACTGTTGCATATGGATAGAATTCCGTTTTGCAGTGGGATGTTTGAAGCATTCTTGTATGATTGGGAAACGTAATGAAGTGACAGAAAATAAGAGCTTTTAAAAAAAAAGTATATATATCTCCCTGCCTATATATTAATGCATGTGGAAACGAAGAATTATGATTGCCTTCTGGATGTGCCAACTTCCTCTATTTTGTGATCATGTCTTCAATAAGGTGACATTTGCACTTGGAATTAAACATAGTGCATCCAATTTCTTGCACATCCTTGATTATAGTGGGTAGATGGATTCTCCATCCTCTCTTTCATCCTCATTGATTCATGTAGTTTGTTTTTTAGTGGGTTTTTAAAAGATTTTTATCCTGCCTTTTTATATATATAACCTGAGGTGGCGAACATACCAATATTCTCAATGATGGGGAGCGGGAGGTGCTACCATCGGGCTATCTTCAATCCTGATTGGTCCATAGACTGAGAGAAAATGTTGCAGCCATGCCACTACTCCTTCTGCCCAGTTCCTCTCAAGTCTACGGTCCAATTAGGCTGGTAGTTTTTAGCTGTTGGTAGTTATTGGAATTATTCCTTAAATTGACAAAAACAATTTGGCTAATTTGACTGTTTCCTCTAAATTTCACTTCAAACTAATAATGGCATGTAGCTGTGAGCAAAGGGGGCATCGGGCATCATAGCCACCTTGCGAGGCGCTGGATCGCGATCAGCTTGATCCGGTGGTAAAAAAAAGGCTCCACTGCAGACTCTGAGGTAAGAGGGTGGCTGATTTCTTAGCTAGTTGGCTGGCTCGTGCGGCTGTAGCCCCGTATATCGGGAAAAGCCGTGATTTACTTTTAAATCTGTCTGCCAAACCTTTCTCCTTCCCTTTCAGCGAGCCAGCAGCCACTGCCCCACCTCACTGCAGCTTGCTGGGCGCTGGGAGTCGCACCGGCGTCGACCTTGCTAGGGGGTTCCCTGCAAAGCTTGTGAATTTTTCCCCATTTTATGACGTTTGTTGCCACACTTGTTAAGTGAATCCCCGCAGTTGTTAATTTAGAGACATGGTTGCTAAATTAATCTGGCTTCCCCTTTGACTTGGCTCATTAGAAGGTCACAAAAGGTGATCTGGGATACTGCAGTCATCATAAATATGAGTCAGTTGCCAAGCATCTGAATTTTGATCACGGGACAGTGGAGATGCTGCACTGGTTATAAGTGTGAAAATTGATCATGTCACTTTTTTCAGTGCTGTTGTAACTTTGGTCACTAAATGAACTGTTGTAAGTCAAGGACTAACTATATAGTTACTGAAATGTATGCTTTGTGTTGGGACTACCAAGCTATGCTTCCTTCCAAATTGTCTTGTACTGTGTACTAAAGTGTTGCTTTAACTTGTTGGATCTATATTTGTATTTGACATATCTTAAAGCAAGGGTATTTTAAATACTTTGTGGCCACAGAAGTTGCTTATTTAAAAAAATGTGAAGAGCTGTGGGGTTTCTGAATGTTTGATGGTAAGCCCCATCACTTCAGCTGTACAATAAAGACTAATAAAAAAACCCACAAATTCTTTGAGAGAATTTTCCCCCTCAGTCTTTTGTAGAGAGAAAGGGGGTTGTTACTTACCTGATACGCCTCTTCTCATAGTGGGGGAGGAGTATCCAGGATGGGTTGACCTTATCCTCTCACTGATTGGACTGAGTCAGATAAGCTCTTGGTATACACCCCTGGTCCACCAGGCACCGCCCAGTTATCGTTGAAGAATTCTATCCGACCCGTTGTGGTTTCAGACTTTTTATTGAATTATAACTTGAACATATTAGTACAACATCCATCATAACACATGTTACATTACCATGACAGGGAGGGTCTGGATACTCCTCCCCCATTATGAGAAGAGGCGTATTAGGTAAGTACCAATGCCCTTTCTCCATAGTGAGGGGAGGAGTATCCAGGATGGGACGTACCAAAGCTAACACATCCCTAGGGAGGGTAACGTACTGAGGGCCCATGGCCAAACTACGCCTGGTGGGGTGTCCCCCTGCCCTATGAACCACCTGTAATACCCTGCGACCAAATGAAGCCTCCGCCGAGGCAAAGGTATCCAATTTGTAGTTCCTCAAGAAGGGTGAGGGGGAAGACCATGTGGCTGCCTTACATATCTACGTCAATGAGGCCTGTGTTGCCCAGGCCGCAGTGGTGGCTGCACTTCGTGTGGAGTGTGCTGTGATGGGGCTCGGTGACTGTATGCCCTGGGACTGGTAGGCCGTAGCAATGCAGGTTCTCAACCACCTGCCTATGGTGGTGGAGGTCACCTTCTTGCCCAGAGACCCCGGTTGGAATGAGACAAACAGGGCCTTGGACTTTATATTCGGCCGGGTTCTTCTGAGGTAAATCCTCAGTCCTCCTTACATCTAGAGTGTGCCACTTCCTCTCTAATGGACGAGAAGGGTCTGGACAAAAATTGGGCAAAATCAGCTCTTGTGACCTGTGGAAGCATGAGCACACCTTAGGTATGAAGGAGGGATCCAACCGCAACACCACTCTGTCCTGGTGAAATATGCAGAGGTCCTCCTTAGCGGACAGGGCCTGCAGCTCTGATATCCGTCTGGCGGATGTGATGGCCACTAGAAACACCTCCTTAAGGGTTAAAAATTTTAGTGACACTGTTCGCAATGGCTCAAACGCCCCCCCCCCCCCGTCAGAGCGTCCAACACCCTGTGCAAATCCCAGGAAGGGTACCTATGTAGGTGGTTTGAGGTTGGATGCCCCCTTCAGGAACTGCCTGACCAAGGGTTGGTGAGTGAGTGTCTGGCCTCTACCATACAGAAGCACGGATGAGATGGCCGAGACTTGTCTCCTAATTGTGTTGGGAGCTAGCCCCCTGTCCAGGCCTGTCTGGAGAAATTCCAGCACTAAGGGAATGGTGGCTCTCACTGGGTCCTGTCCCCGGGAGTTACACTATGTGGAAAAGGCCCGCTAGGTTGCACCATAAATGCGCTCCATGGAGGGTCTTCAGGCGGCCTGGATAGTTTCTATTATCATGGGGGAGAATCTTTCCTGCCTCAGGATGCTCCGCTCAACCACCAAGCGGTCAACTGGAGCCATTGGAGTTCCGGGTGCTCTAGTGATCCCTGCCTGAGGGAGATCCTTTCCTGAGGAATCCTCCAAGCTCTGCCCACCGAGAGCGATTGGAGGTCTGAAAACCATGGTCTCCTGGGCCAATAGGGAGCAATTAGCACCATCTCTGCCCCTTCCCAAAGAATTTTTTGAATGACCCTGGGAATCAGGGGCAAGGGTGGGTATGCATGGTGAAGTCCTCGGGGAAATGGGCATCGGAGAGTGTCCGCCCCCTCTGCCCCCTGGGTTTGGTACCTGGAGTAGAAACTCGGGAACTGGGTGTTGTGGGGGGTGGCAAATAGGTCAACCTCCGGGCGGCTGAAGCGGTCCATCACCTTTCTGAAGATGGCCGGATTCAGTCTCCATTCTGAGTTGTCCACTTCTGCCTGGCTGAGCCAATCGGCTCTGATGTTGTCCACCACCGCTGTATGTTCCGCCTTTAAGGAGAAAACATTATTTTTGGCCCACTGACCCAGCCTTTTGGCCTCCCACATAAGGGCCTTTCATTTGGTCCCCCCCTGCCTGTTTAAGGGCGCCTTGGTTGCGATGTTGTCTGTGAGGACTAGAATGTGCCTGTCCTTGACAGAGCGTTGGAACTGTACTAGTGCCAGGCGGACCGCTCTGAGTTCCAACCACTTGATGCTGTGAGTAGTTCTGCCTGATTCCACTGTCCCTGCGCAATCTGATCCTGCAGGTGGGTGTCCCACCCAAACAGACTGGCATCCGTGGTTACCATCACCCGGTCTGGCGTTCTGAAGACTTTGCCTTTGGTTACCGTTGGGGACGTCCACCAGATCAGTGAGCAGGAGACTTCTGCTGGGAGAAGGACCTTGGTCTGGGAACAACTCCTTCACCTTTGCTGGAAAGGCAAAAGGAACCATTGTAGGTCTCTGGTGTGGAGGCGAGCCCAAGGGACAATGCCAATGGCGGAAACCATGGTACCTAACAATTTAGACAAGGTGGCTAAGGACACCCTACCTCCCTTGACTACCTGGGTAGCTAGCTGTCTTAGGGAGAGCTGCCTTTCTGGTGACAGAAAGACCCTGCCTTTCTCTGAGTCTATCAGAGTCCCTAGGTGGATTAGACTAGTGGATGGGTGGAGGTGGCTTTTAGCCAGATTCACCAAGAACCCATGGTCTCTCAGGATTGTCAAAGTGATGTCTAGATCCCTTAGAACCCCCTCAGAGGAGGACGACTATATCAGCAGGTCATCTAAATAACATTGAATCCTGACCAGGAACTGTCTTAGACACGCTGCCAGGGCAGCATTACTTTGGTGAAAACTCATGGGGCAGAAGACAGGCTGAAGGGCAGAGCCCAGTATTGAAAATGATGCCCTAGGTAGCAGAACCTGAGCTTCTTCCGCTGAAATGCTGCTGTCATACATTGTTGGAAGGCCTGCATCATTAGGTCTTGAAAATTGGGGACCCCTGTGGAGGGTTGTGGCTGGAAGCCATGCCCACCTCTGTGTGTGGGAAAACCAGAGGTGGCAGCCCCATGGGCAGGGTTGATCCCAGGGAAGCCGTATGTGGGGGGGGGATTGCCATCCTTGAGGGAGACCCCAAAGACCTGATGTGTCAATAGGGATCCTTGCTTGCAATGTGGGTGCCTCCCCTGTAGCCCCACCTGGTGCAGGGATTCCTGGGGCCTTCCCCTTCTGTCCCAGGCCTAGAATGGACTTAAGGCCACTTGCCTTTTTGTAGAACTGCTCCAACTTCCTGTGCCTTCGCCTTTCATACTTAGATGGCTTGGAAAGCTTGTGACCACCTTCTGCCTCCAGCTCTGCCCTGGGGGAAAGGTGCTTCTTATCTCCAGCCTTTGCTTCCCCCCCTTCTGGGCAGCCTCTGGGATGGTCACTAACCTTGGTTGATCCTCTGCCCCTCTGGTGGGGCTGCTGGCTGTTGCTGCAGGTACTTCAGTCCTGCCGGTCTCCTTGTTGCCGCTGGGTGCCGCCATCTTAGAACATGTGATTCCTCCTGGCTTCAAGATGGCGCCCATGCCAGGAGACAAAGGGCGCCTCTTTTAAATTTCCTGTTCTGGCGGCTTGTGCTCCAAGGAGCTGCTGCGCGCCTCTGCTGCCGGTTTTTACTACTTCTGCCTCTTTCTGGTGCCACTAGAGGCTTTGCTCTGCCTGTGGACCCCCTCCAGCGAGGTGGGCTACATGGATAATGGTGCGGGTGCTCCGTGGCATTTGGGAAGCTGCGGTTCACTGCTCAACCCAGCGGGGAGCAGTGGAGTGCTTTGGCGCCCGCCAAACTTCCTGCTGGGCCTTCTGGGCGGGGATCCAGCGCTGCCCTCGCTTGCTGGTGGCACAATTCGCGCCCCGCAGCACATGAGGAAGCCATGGCTCGCGGCTTGACTCTGTGGGGAGCGGCGGAGCGCTCCGGCGCCGTTGTAGCCTCTGCGGCAGGGCTTGCCTTTGGAAGGCTTGTGCCCTTTGTTTCCTGCTTGCCTGGCAGATTTCCTTTTCTGAGTGATACTTGTCTCACTCAGATGCCTGGGCAGCGTGCCGCCCCCAAGGGGGCTTTTGACAGGCTTTCTTGCAGCTCAGGGAGCTGTCCAGCTCGCTTGTGGCTGCTGCTGTAGGGAGATGAATTAATCCTATTTCTTTCTTTAAAATTCTTTCCAAATTATCAGAGATCCAGGATGGCAAACCATCCAGTTGAGGGACTGAGTCAATAACTGGGTGGTGCCTGGTAGACCAGGGGTGTATACCAAGAGCTTATTTAATTTAGTCCAATCAACGAGAGGATAAGGTCAAGCCATCCTGGATACTCCTCCCCTCACTATGGAAAATAGGGGTTTTTGGGGGGGGGTGTTGTTATTTTGCCTCAGGCTGCTGTGGAAAATTGCAAAGGACCAAGGCCAAAGTAAAACAGCAGCCCCACTCTCACCCACAAAGGACTAACCCGTTTCCCCCCTTATTTACTTGCAGAGAGGGTTTCACCCCCTCCCCAAACCTGCAGAATCCATTCAGACATAAAGGAAATCAATCATTTCTTGCTATTGTTCCCCATTGACTGGTATTAGGTGGCTTGCTACCCTTGATCCTGGAAACAGAATATTGCCATTATAGGTAGTAGTATAAACAGAATTCTACTACCTGAATTTGCCTAGTCTGCCTTTAAAGAAATGCAAAGAAGTGACTGCAACGATCATATTAAAATACAGCATACACCTTGGATAGTTTGGGAATCTTCCTTACATCTCACCATTTATGATTTAATTCTTACGGTCCTCTCACTCCTGTGTCATTTTTACAGATCATATTTGCATGTATAAGAGAACCTGGCAAAAGCAAAACTGGAACAAAAAAGTATAGGGAGAGAAGAATATTCATTTTGGAAAGTAATCACCGTGGGGATTAATGTTTTTCATCTTGGATGCTTTTACATTGTGTTTTAAAATATATAGAGGTCATTACAAAGACATTGGCAGAGGTTTCTTTGGAATACTAGTAAGAAAGTTAGGTTTTACCTGCATTTTAAGCTTCTCGGTGGCTTAAGTCACTATTCTCCTCCTCTCCTTTTCCTACTTCATGACACTGTTATCAGGGTCTCCAGATATTTCCTGCGATTCTCAGATGAAAAATTGAATAAAAATACAATACTACTGCATCCTTTCTCAAAAAGATGTATTTTATGGACTACTCAAATGCGTAAGTTATTATAAAGTATCTTTCTTTAAACTTACCAAATTGCCTATAATTAGGTTAAGAGTGAAGAGATGGTTGACAAAAGAAATATAGGATTACAAATTTTATAATTTTAAACATGGCAGAGAATGATGTGAGCTGTGATCCAGCACTTTTGGAGGGTGCCAAATCTTTGGGACTTTTGTGTTGCAGTGCCCTTTCCTCTTGAGGCTTTCAACACCAATTGAATAGGTGTTCAGTGATGGTTTGATTAGATTAGAACTGGATGGGTTGGGCATTCTTATGCTGACTGAATTGCTGAGATAATGGATGAAAGCACAAACACTGCTTTTACAGCTGCATCATAGAATATAGCTTCTTTGCTCTAGATTTACATAAAGCCACAGAAATATCTCTTTGATATGCATTTGTGGCACACTGAGGGTTGATAATACCGATAGAAGATTCTCTCCTTGGCTTACCGATCTTCCTTACTCAATATTATGTTTGACCAGTTTTATCAGAGTTTTCTCAGAAAATGGAGCAGCAGATGTTATCTGAAATAGTCTTCCATAGCACATTCCAATTCTGATGGATTACAACCCCTGTAATCTTAATTAGCTAGTACAATAAATTTAGGGTGGAGAATGTGGTAAACGGAAGCAAGACATGTATGAAAAATTAGCAAAATAATTTCCTTAGTTTGGCTGGTACATGCATAATTTGCTTTCTCTTGTGATTGAATCTACATCCTCAAGGTTTAATGCTTATTAATGAAACTTTTGTGTGTTTTTACATTACTTTTGTCTACATAGTCTGGGAAGTTAAAAATGAGTGAGAGATAAATTGTGTCCTCTCCCTCTGTTCTTTCAGTGAATGCTAATGAGTGGGTGGTGAAGAAGAAGTTATGAAAAGATCTTTTTTTGTTTCTCTCATATTAATAAATGTAGAAAGAAAAGGTTATTACTGAGAGCATATCCTTGAAAAGGATTGCAGTTCTTATGGTTTAGCAATGGATGCAGTATTGAAAAATGATCCTTATGGTGTGTGTCTCCCCCCCCCCCCACCCGGTCTCTAATATCATTAGGAGAAGCTGGCAAGAGATTGGTCCTGAGACACAAAACCAAAAATCTCCCTTTTTATCATGAGGAAATGTGTACATGTAAACAGTGGTGGGTTCTATTTTTTTTTACTACCAGTTCAGTGAGTGTGGCTAGGGGCAGCATGTGACTGAGTGGGCATGGCCAAGGCCAACTTGATGTCATGCATGCCCACTCAGTCACATCCCCTCCCCCACCTAGACATATCCACCGAACCAGTGAAAATTTCTGTTTTGCCAGCTGGGAGGCTGGCAAAGAAGTCTCATTTTCTTTGCTGCCACAGCTACTTCTACTTCAGTGCTGAATGGTCTGGGCCCTCCACCTACGGACTGATGGCGCAGGAGGGCAGGAAAGAAGCCAGTATTGGGAGACACCTTCCCTTCCCCTCCAGAGAAGCCATGTACTGAGAGAGGAGGTGGGCTGGTTTGAACGCGGGTGCGTGGTTTGTGGCCGCTGCTTCATTCGTTTGTTGGGGCAGGTGCAGCAATATGCATGTCTTTTCTTCCCGTTCCTCTCCTGCTTTGCTTGGTCACAAGGGCCAAAGAAACAACAGCGGGGGATTAAGCAGAGACAAGACGACTCCTGGAGCAGTGCTCCCCTTCGTTCTTAGTGGCAGTGGCTGCTTTATCACGCACCTCCTTTCTTTCTTCTGCTCCTCTCCTTTCCCGGCGATAGCAGTCGAGTGAGGGAAGGAGACGTGTGATAAAGCAGCCGCCACTGCCAAGTGCAAGGGGGGGCGCCCCTCCGGGTGTCCTCTTGTCTCTGCTTAACCCCCTTCCCTTGTTTCTTCAGCCCTTGTGACCAGGCAATGCAGGGACGGAAAAGTAGCAGGACGAGGATGGGCAAAGAGAGAGAGAGATAGAGGAGAAATAAAAATTCACCCACTTGCATACTGTCTTCACTCAGGCAGGTGGCGCAGGTAGTTCTCCATAGTGAGGGGGAGGAGTATCCAGCATGGGTTGACTTTATCCTCTCGTTGATTGGACTGAGTCATCAGAGCTCTTGGTATAAGCTTCTGGTCCACCAGGCTCCGCCCAGTTTATAGACTCAGTCCACTCAAATGGACAGTTGACCATCCTAGATCTCCAACAGGTCGAAGATATTCAAGAAAGAAAAGGAAGGAAAATTCCAGTGTCTCCCTCCTACAGCATCCCAGGCGAGCTGGCAACTCCCGGGACTGTAAGGATCGGCCAAAAGCCCCTCAGCGGGCGGCCCGCCGCCCAGGCTTCTGAGGAGAAAAGCAACACTCAGACAGGAATTTGCCGGGTGAGCAGGAGACAGAGGGCAGAAGCCTCTGGCAGGCACGCCCGGCTGCAAGGACGCCAGCAGCGCCGGAGACTTCCCCAAGAGCCGCGGATCGTGAGAAGGGACAGGCTAGGACGGCGCGGAGCCCCCCCCGCCCCCTGGAAGGGAGCCTTGCAAACGCGGAGCGCCCGCCCCATTGGTACATGACCCACCTCATTGGAGGGGGCTCACGGGCAAAGCAAGGACTCCAGCGGCATGGGAAGTGAAGAAAACGGCAGCAGCGCAGCTCTTCGGAGCACAAGCCGCCCAGCCAGAATATTCAAAAGGGGCGCCTTCATCTCCTGGCAAAGGCGCCATCTTGAAGCCATAAGGGACCATGTGTTCCAAGATGGCGGCGCCCAGAGGCAACAGGAGACTGGCAGGACACAGGTACTGGCAACAACAGCCGGCAGTCCCACCAGGTTAGTGACCACCCCGCAGGCGGCCCAGAGAAGGGGGGGGAGGAAAGGCAGAGACAAAAAGAAGCACCTCTCCCCCAGCGCAGAGCTGGAAACAGGCGGGGGGGGGGGGAGGAAAGGCAGAGACAAAAAAAAAAAAAAAAAAAAAACACCTCCCCCCAGGGCAGAGCTGAAAGCAGGGGGGGGGGGAGTCACAAGCCTCCCAAGCCATCTAAATAAGAAAGGAGGAGGCATTAAAGACTGGAACAGATTTGCAAGAGGGCAAGTGGCCTCAAATCCATCCCATGCCAGGGAAAGAAAAGAAAGGCTCCTGGAGGCCCCACAGCAGGTGGGACTGCAGGGGAGACAACCATTTGCAGGCAAGAATCCCCTTTGACACCCCTAGTCCTTGGGGTCTCCCTCAGAGGTGGCAATCCCCCTCCCCCATGCTGCCTCCCTGAGATCAGCCTCTGCCACCCACCCCCCCAGACAGGCAAGGGCCCCCAGCCAGCAAGCACCACAGGGGCCCCCAATTTTCAGACATAATGATGAAGGGCTTCCAGCAATGCCTGACATTGCTGCAGCAGCCTCAAATGCTGCCTCAGTGGCATCCTCTCCTAGGATACCTGAAGGGCTGGAAACCCAGGGGAAGGACACCTTAGCTCCTCAGCCTTATCATGGGAGGAGAGTGAGCTGGATTGTGAGGAGGGGGAAGTCAGGGAGGATGACCTATCCAATGACATAGGCTTGCCCCCCCCCCAAGCTGACCTTCACCGGGTTGTTCCAGCCTTTGTTATATAAATCACTCCTTTTTAAGGGTTAAGCAGCCGCCAGGCTTGGGAACAGAGCAGCAGAGGCACTGCCTCAGCAGCAGGGGGTTTTCTGCAGAAACCAGGTTTGAGGAGCAGGCCATTGAGACCGACACAGTGCCAACTCCCAGGGCCTTTCTTGAATCGGTCAAGTGCCAAGGGGCCATTCCCATGCTCACATCCACAGACAAGGCCCTTTCAATGTGGATCAAGACATGGAGGGGGTGCTATCCCACCCACCAGGGGCGCCTTGGCTTTGGCTCTGCAACACCCCTGATTCTGCCAGGGGAACCTGAGCAGGCTGTGACGTGGGAAGACAGGAAGGCGGGCCTCACCCTCCGAAGAGGCATCAGGCAGCCGCCTGGGCGGTGAAGGCCGCCATCACCACCTCATTGTTCAACAGGTCTCCTCTGCTCTGGCTACAGGAGCTGCAACAACGCATCCCCATTACCGAGGTCAGAGCGCACCAGGACATCAATAAGCTGGGGGCGGTCATCCAATCTGTGGCAGATGCCTCATTGTCTGCAACCAGGCTTGCCTCCAGGGCAATTGTTCCACTGTTGCATCTCGCAGGCTGCTGTGGCTGAGACAGTGGCAGGCAGAGGTTCACCACAGGTGGCGCCTGGCATCCACTCCTTTCACAGGAGATGTCCCTTTTGGACCCGCTCTGGACCCCTATCTGGTTGAGAATAAGGACTAGAGGAAGGATCTCCCCACAGCCCCTAAGAGAGGACAGTTCAGGACGGTGCCTTACTCCAGACGGCCCTGTTCCCGGGGACAAGACTTCGGGTCCTCCTTCTGGGGTTAGGATCCCTTCAGGGGTTCAGGGGCGGGGTACTCAGGTGCCAGGCATTACGAGGAGGCTCTTCCGGCAGGCAGAGATGCCAAGATAGGCAGCAGAGGGGCAGGCAGCAGAAGCGGCCCTTCCGAGGGAGCGGAGGATGTGGCGGGGGGGATGCCCCTCCCGCAAAAACTAAGGCCAGAACTGAGTCACCCCCCCCCTAGGGGGGCGGTTGGCATACTTCACCGACTGCTGCGACCGTGCCTCATCAGATAAATAGGTTCAGAACACCATGAGGCACAGTCCGGCTCTGGAACTCCTGTCTAAACCCCTGGGGGTTTTCCAGAGCTGCCCGGTTTCAAATAACCCGGCACGGAGATTACTGTTGCAGCTATACAACTCCTGCTGGACATGGAGCCATCCAGCCAGTGCCTCTAGACAGCAGGGCCAAGGGCACATCTTGGAGGGAATCAGACAGGGAGACTTCCGCACTTTTATAGACCCCACAGAGGCCTATTTACACATTCCCATCACTAGGGATTACAGGAGGTTTCTCACGTTCAGCTACCTGGGGCAGCACTCCCATAACCAGGCCTTGCCCTTCGGCCGGTATCCCTCCCCGCAAGACTTCACCAAGGTAATGGCTGCCTTAGCAGCGAGCTGGAGGCAGATTCCAGTTAGGATTCTAGGCCACCTAGATGACCTCCTCCTACAGTCATCCTTTGAAGGGGCATTAGGGGATCTAGATATCACCTTGCCATTCCTGAGGGAGCACGGGTTCTCGGGGAATCCGGTTAAAAGCCAATTCTACCCTCCCCTAGGCTCATTCACCTAGGGGCTCTGATAGACTCAGGGGCAGGTAAGATATTCCTGTCACCCAAAAGACAGTGCTCGCTAAGGCGACTAGTCCTCCAGGTAATCAAGGGAGACAGGGTGCCTTTAGCCACATGGTCTAGATGGTTAGGCACCAGGGTCTCAGCCTTTGGCATTATTCCTTGGGCCCGTCTCTACATCAGAGACCTACAAGGGTTCCCTTGCCATTCCAGCAAAGACACAGGAGCTACTCCCAGGCCAGGGTTCTTCTCCCGGCAATAGTCCCACGCTCACTGATCGGGTGGACGTCCCCGGCGATAACCAAGGGCGAATTCTTCAGAACGCCAGACCGGGTGACGGTAGCCACAGGTGCCAACCTGTTCGGAGGGTGGGGGGCGCCCACCTACAAGACCAGATAGTGCAGGGACAGTGAACCAGACAGAACTGACTCACAATATCAACTGGTTGGAACGCAGGGCAGTTCACTTGACCCTAGAAAAATTTCACCACTCTGTCAAGGACAGACACCTTCCAGCCCCCACAGACAATATTGCACCCAAGGCCCACTTCAACAGACGGGGGGACCAAGTCGAAGGCCCTCATGAGGGAGGCCAAAAGGCCGGGCCAGGGGGCCGTATGGAATGTTCTCTCCTTAAGGGCGGAACATATAGCGGGGGGGGGGGGGACAACATCAGAGCCAATGGCTCAGCCGGGCAGAAGTGGACAACTCGGAGTGGAGATTGCACCCGGTGATCTTCAGAGAGGCGATGGACCACCTCAGCCACCCGGAAGTCGAGCTATTTGCCACCACCCCCCAACACCCAGCTCCCAAGGTTTACGCCAGGTACCAAAGCCTGGGGTCAGAAGGGGCAATAGCAGTTAGACTTATCTACCGCTTCATAGGGCTTTCAGCCCTCTCTGGGCGGTTTACAGAGTCAGCATGTCGCCCCAACAACAATCCGGGTCCTCACTTTGCCCACCTTGGAAGGATGGAAGGTTCCTGGCCCCTGGCCTCGGGGACTGCTCTACGCTTACTCACCCTTGCCCCGGATTCCCAGGGTCATCCAAAAATTCTGTGGGAGGGGGCGGAGCTGGTACTGGTTGCCCCCTATTGGCCCAGGAGGCCATGGTTGGCAGACCTTCAGTCGCTATTGGGGGACAGAGTGCAGAGGATTCCTCAGGATAGGCTCTCCCTCAGGCAGGGGTCACTGGAACACCCGGAACCCCAATGGCTCCAATTGACCTCTTGGTGGTTGAGCGGAGCATCCTGAAGGAGGAAAGACTTTCCATCAGGGGGATAGAGCCCTTAGTGCTCAGATTTCTTCAGGCAGGCCTGGACAAGGGGTTAGACCCTAACACGTTTAGGAGACAAGTCTCGGCCATTTCTCAGCGCTTCTATGCGGTAGAGCCCAGGCACTCAGTCAACAACCTTTAGCAAGGCAGTTTCTGAAGGGGGCATCCAACCTCACACCACTCAGGATACACAGGTGCCCCTCCTGGGTCTTGCATAAAGGGCTGGATGCTTTAAGGGGGCCCATTTGAACCATTGCGAACAATGTCTCTAAAGTTTTTAACCCTTAAGGTGGTGTTCCTAGTGGCCATCAAATCTGCCAGGCGGACATCACAGCTGCAGGGCCTGTCCATGGAGGACGACCTATGCATCTTTCACCAGGACAGAGAGGTGCCGCGGCTGGACCCTTCTTTCATTCCTAAGGTGGGTTCATGTTTCCACAAATTACAGGACCTGGGCATGCCCAATTTCTGTCTGGACCCTGCTCACCCCCTAGAGAAGAAGTGGCACACCTTAGATAGAACCTGCCCAAAGAGAAAGTCCGAGGCCCGGTTGGTCTCCTTCCATCTGTGGTCTCTGGGTAAAAAGGTGACTTCCACCACAATAGGCAGGTGGTGAGGACCTGCATTGCTACAGCCTACCAATCCCAGGGCATGCAGGCACCAAGCCCCATCACAGCACATTCCACACAAGGTGCAGCCACCTTGGCATCCTGGGCTACACAGGCCTCATTGGCGGAGACATGTAGGGCAGCCGCAGGGTCTTCTTCCTCACCCTTCATGAGGAACTACAAGCTGGACACCTTTGCCTCGGTGGAGGCTTGTTTGAGCGCAGGGTACTACAGGCTGTCCACAGGGCAAGGGAGACATCTCACCAGGCTTAATTTGGCCAGGGGTCTTCAACTTATTACCCACCCTAGGGACGTTGGCTTTGGTACGTCCCATGCTGGATACTCCTCCCCCTCACTATGGAGAAAGGGCGTTGGTACTTACCTGATACGCCTCTTCTCATAGTGGGGGGGGGGAGTATCCAGACCCCCCCCTGTCATGGTAGGGTAACATTTACTAGGTTGTAGGTTGTAATAACATGACCAAAGTAGGATTCAATAAAAAGTAGAAACCTTAACAAGGTCTGGAGTGGATGGTTCAACGAGTCGGATAGAGTTCTTCGTCTACAAACTGGGCGGAGCCTGGTGGACCAGAAGCTTATACCAAGAGCTCTGATGACTCAGTCCAATCAACGAGAGGATAAAGTCAACCCATGCTGGATACTCCCCCCCCCACTATGAGAAGAGGCGTATCAGGTAAGTACCAACGCCCTTTCTATGACATGCATCTTGCTGTGCTGCCCCACCGAGCGAAGGAGGTGCCAGCTACAAACCACCCACCTGCTTTCCAACCAGCCTGCCTCAGGAGAAGGGAAGTTCTCTTCCAAGACCCGCTTCATTCCTGCCCTCCTGCAGCATCAGTCAATTGAGTCATGAGCCCGCCGAGTGACGGGAGAGCTCTCTCTTCCCCTTTCTTAGGTTGGGCGCCCCTGCCGGCTCCAACAGGCACCAAAGGTTCCCAGGGGTGAGAAGATGATTGGTCGGTTGATCCGGTGTGCATCAGGCAGAGAATCCCCGGGTGCTAATCCTTAGCAGTGCCCCCCACCAGCTGCAGCTTGACCCCTGCTTCTACCACAGTGCTGAACGGTCCGTGCCCCGGTGGGCCAGTTTGGAGGAGGTGGGCTAGGCTAGCGCAAATGCTTACCTGTGTATAGGCAGGAGGAGGCAGTTATGTGGTTGTATGTGGTGAAGGCGAGGCAGGGTGAGTGTCGGAGCGGGCCAGTTCAGGGGCATGGCCAGCCAGCCATCACTACTGGTTTGGTGACCCAGGCCCAATTACCACTACCCGTTTAGGCGAACCGGTCCGAACCGGGAACAACCTCTGCATGTAAAGGACAAAGAAGGGGATATTAAACATTTACTCACGCTTTGCTTGGCATTTGTGAATAGACTGTATGCATAATTGTCACAATGTTAGGAATAGGAAATGGGAGAGCATATGTCCTTATGGAAGAAATTTCTAAAAGAAGCATGATTTATTTGGCTCACTGTCTAATTTTATAGATAGCTCTGTGGTTAGTTATTGAATTCATTTAAGGAAAATAATGATATAAAAGGCACAAACTAGTGATTGACCTCTTACTGGTGGAGAGGCAGGGAGGGCTTATACCTGATTTGGACCATTGTATGTGCCTGAAAATAGAGGTGGAACATATTGAGAATGTGCAAAGACATGTATATTTTCCCTACAGCACAAATGAATTTTCACTGGTGAGTGTAATGCAAGACAAAATCCTCTTCCTAAATCACATTATACAATGACTTGGTTCAGCTATAAATTATGTCATGTGTGATTCTAGTCAGTCTGTTTGCTAACTGTGGTTTAAAGCCTAGATTACTAAACATGGTTAAATGGATTTTGTTAAATTCTGTTCAATATTTCTCACAAACAATTCAGAGCAGTTTGTAAAGTCCTTCCAGTATCTCTTAAAATAGTATCACCCACAAAGTCAAATGAAGCTGAATGTGACTGGCTAAAGCATTTTCCCCTTGGTTAGAATTTCCAACATGATTTTCTAGTCTTTGGCATAACCATTCTCCTATCTAATGATAGTGCTAGTTATGCCTTTCAGTTTGAGGACTCTTTCTGGTGAATTCTGCTTATATTCTTGCATTTGGGATCTAACATACTATGCAAATATCGCTGCATTATAACACTGAATTTGGGGTTCATTTTTAAAAGCAATTGACATGGCTTTTTTCTGTAATAGAAATATAATTTTTCATGGGACACAAAACCAATTTCCAACAGTTAAAATAACTTCTGTCTCTTACCTTATCTCGTAAAAGGGAAGGTCAAAGACATGAAATCCAAAAGAGCATTATATATATTTATAATATTTTGTATTATAAGTTTCTATTCATAGTGGAATGGTTTTCAGGGAAATGAAATTCATAATACAAAGCTTTACCTTCCAAACAGTATTGTCAAACCAAGTGTGAATTAATCTATACATCAAGCATATCAAGCATATCACCAACACTGTATGGTTTGGGGCATTTTGGAAACAAATCCATATGTTGAATTTTTCATCACTATTTTAAATAGCTTTTTATTATGCATAGAAGGCAATATATCATAGCATGGAATTTCCACTCTTATCTTCATGTAAATGCAGCTCCATTTCTTTAATTTCCTGGTTTCTAATCTACTGCTAGGTTATTCCACATTCTGTATGTTCAAGTTGACTTTTGTAGTCTTCAGAACAAATGGAAGCTGAAATGATCTGGGTGCTGGCTGAATAGTTTTTGGAAGCATACTCTTGTCTGATACCTGGATGACCCAGTGTTTGTGCTCAGGATTGGTTATAGGGCATGGGTGTCAAACTCAAGGCCCAGGGGCCGGATCTGGCCCGTGGGGTGCTTAGATCTGACCCGCAGGGCCACCCTGGAAACAGCCCATTTTTGCTGGCAGAGTTCTCGGGCCACCACAGGCAACCCTGACATGAGCGATGTATAGCTGGACACCCCCACTCTGCCTCCCGAGGTCAAACACAACACTGATGCAGCCCTCAAATGAAATCAAGTTTGATACCCCTGTTATAGGGCATGTTTTGAATGGAAAGACTTTAAAAAAAATCTTTTAAGAGGGAGAGATTTAGACTTTTTTTCCACCAGTGATACACCTATTTTAAAACTTAAACTCTAATTTTCCCCCACCCATAAGAATTGCATATACTGAAATTTGGTTTGAGAAAGTTCTTTGGAGTTGGGAATAAAACATTTGAAGGCTACTAGTCTGCGGTTTAATATCATATAAGGTGCTTCCCTAATAATATGCCATAGTTTGTTTCCTAGGAGTGTTACTAATTTCCCTATCTAGAGAGTGATGTATTCTGTTTTTTAAAAATTGTTTTCAGAAGAGAACTTATTTCTTGAATATTTATGCATGTTCACAATTCTGCAAAATGCACCTGTCTTAGAAATAACTGGCTTTTGCTTGGCTTCAGTGCCTACCCAGGTACTTCTTTAGATTCTGGCTGGCTTTACATTCCCATTTAATTTTAATGAGTGTGTATGAATGTTTCTTTTTTGTTTAAAAGACTATGACGAAGGATGTTCTTAGCTGGAGGATGACTTTGTAGTCTTGTACTTTCATAGCTGTTGATTTTCTCTAATTCTTGACTACCTGCCTCCTGTTTCCTTTTCTGCTTTTGTTACAAGCATGCAAAGTAGTATCGTGTTTTTTTGGTTTACACGAAATGGGGAAAATAAATCAAATTAAATATTTGATTGTGGTTTAATATGGGGAATTACACTAAAAAGCAGAAATAGGTTTTAAAAGGGAAATGGTGAGTGCATCCTGTAATTTCTTTAAAAATGCAGTCTGTAGTTTAAACTATCCCATTATAACTCTAGAGAATATAAATATATTTAAATAATAAAATACAAGAATAAATAAAACAGGGTTTTTAAAAGCTTAAAGCTAGCCTTGGGGGTAGTAACTGGGGGTGGGGAGATAGGGGATTGGCTGCCATAAATACCATCTTTGAGGAAAAAGTTTTTTTTTCTATTCCAAGACTTGGGTGAAGAGTGTTCAGTGGGCAGCAGAAGGTGGCACAGATTTGTTCAGCTCTTTTCTAAACTGGCCTATATTACCTCCTCTCCGTTTGAGGCAACAAATAGACAGAGCAAGACCTTGAGTGGTGTTTACAGCCATTCTCTAGTTCCTTGATGGCGAACCCATGGCACACATGTCAGAGGTGGCACGCAGAGCCTTCTCTGTGGGCACACAGACCGTTGCAAGTTGTTCTTCTGGGTTCTGTTGCACACATGTGCGCCAGACAGGTGATCTGGCACACATGCGCACTGGCCAGCTGGTATTCGCGTGAAGACCAGCATGCATGCTGGATCCCGGAAGAGAGCAGCTGGCTGCCACATGCATGCACACCAGCCAGGTGCTCTCTTCTGGGTTCCGGCGCTCCATCCGCACTCCAGTTTTTCACTGCCAAAAAAGTTAAACATCACTGCTCTAGTTAGTGCCTTCCCTCTCTTTTTCCAGAGTGGGAGGAGGGAATGGTCACACGTGGGTTTTATCACAGCCTGATTGGTCCAAGACTGAGAGGAATCTATAAATACCGGTGCCTGTCCATTGCTAGCCCAGATTCTCTCAGTCTGGTCCAAGTTCTGTAGAGTAGTTTGTTAGGATTCTACTTGTTTTCTCCTTTTGGGTGAGTTCTATGCAATCTGATTCCTATTTGGCTAATTGGGCACTTTAAATCCTTTTAAATTCTAAATTGATCTGCTGTGGCCCCAAGGGACAGATCTCTGCCTCGGGCGGCTGGGGGAGGGCCCAGTGGGGCACTAGTCTCCCCCCCGCAGGCCAGGAGCCTTCGCCTGTCCCCGGGTACGGGGGTGCGGCTCCTTTAAGCTGCTTAGAAGCAGCCGTTTTTTTGCAGCAGAAAAGTTACAAGTGGCTTCGGAGCCTCGAGGAGCGGCCCGCCTTACAGCTGATTGCTCCGTAGGGGGCCTCGCTGCAGGCTCTTTTGTTTGAGTTGCCTGGGGACAAAAGAGCAGGGGGAGGAGAGCGTGTGTGTGTGCCGTGTGACTCTCCCTGCTAATTTTAAGGTAAAAGCCTGGCTGGGCTGCTGGTGATTATTTCCAGCCCTTTTCTCCCGCGCACGGAGTTCCGGCGGCCATTTTGGAGGCTGCCACGTGCGTGAGGCCTGGCCTTTATCGACGGGCCTAGTGTGGCCTAGTGAGAGGCCTTGAGCCTAGGTCTCCCCACAGGCTTCAGGCCCTGGTCTCAGGTGGGACTTTGGAGGCCGATTCCTGCTCCTTTCGTCAGGCACGTGAGTGGGGCATGGATGAGGGAGTGGAGATTCCCCAGGGGCAGGGGGCAGGCCCTACTGGGAGTGAGGAGGCCTTGGATCAGGAGGTGGGGAGGGGGGCTCCCCCTCAAAGATCCCTTTCTTCAAGGCGCCCCTCCAGTTCTGTCTCCAGGGATGAGGCAGCTCGCCATAGGGCGCTGGAAAGGACCTTTGCCAGGGCAGAAAGGCAGGCCCAGTCCTCCAAGCCTTTATCTAGGGACAGATCCAGGTCCCCTCTTAGGCCCATTTCAGAGAGGTCACCCCTTAGGGGTTTTAGCCCGGCTTCTTCAGGCAGCTCCCCTGGTAGGTCGCAGGCCTTCTCCAGGAGGGGGCGTTCTCCATCCCCCATAGATGATCCTCTGGAGGGCACGTCCAGAGGCCCCTGTTCCCCCCAAAGGTTGGCCCCCCAGGGCCCGGCTTCCACTTTTGGGGATGTGGAGGATCTGGATAATCTCCCTGAAGGGATTAAAAGGCTTATTTCTGCAGCCATCACTCGGGGCATTGCCCAGCGGGACAAAGGCTCCCTTTACTCTAGGCATGGGGGGCTGAACAGGGCTCAGTGTCGGGCTTCCTCCCCTTCCATGATCAGTGAGGCTTCCTTCCTGGGTGGGGGGGAGTTACCCCAGGAGATGGGATTCTCAGATGATGAGAATACCACTGTTTCGGAGGAGCCTTCTTCCAAGGTCCTATTTATGCCCGCATTGTTTAAAGTTCTCTTGGATAAGGCGAGACACACCACCAAGGTCGGAACTGGGGATCCCTCTGTGCCCCCCCCAAGGGATCCCGACATGGTCATGTTCTCTGCCACGGCCACCAACAAGGAAGAGATCCCTGCCCCTCCCTTGTTCCTTGAGGTTCTGACCGACCAGTGGGCTAAACCTTCCAATTTCTCCTCTCCAGGCAGTACCGACCGTCGGCATTATAACGTGGAGCAAACCTTTGCTCAGGCCATTCAGCTCCCGACAGTTGACACCCCTGTGGCCGCATTGGTGTCCTCCTCCCCGGTGGTGTCGGGCGATGCGGCAGATAAGATGAAGCCGGAGGATAAGCGCGCAGAGCTTACTTTGCGGAAGAACTTCAACGCCACAGCGTGGGCCATTAAGGCGGCGGCCTCAGCTTCATACTTTAATCGTGCCACGGTCATGTGGCTCAAGAAGCTGCAGGCACGCATTCCCATACAGGAGGACCGGATCCATCAGGATCTGGTCAAGATTCTGGCAGCGTGTCAGTTCTCAGCTGACGCGACCTTGGACACGGTCAAGTTTGCTTCTAGCGCCCTGGCCACCTCTGTCACCTCCCGTAGGCTCCTGTGGTTACGCCATTGGCAAATGGACAACAAGGCGAAGTGGGATTTGGCGGCTGCCCCCTTCAAGGGGCCCGATCTCTTCGGGGAGGCCCTTACTCGCATCCTAGTGGAGGATAAGGACAAAAAGAAGGTCCTCCCCTCCACGGCTAAGAAGGCCGAGAACAAGTCACGTCCTTTCCGTAGGCAACGGTATAGGGCCCCTAGCTTCGGCTATAACCAGCGCTTCTCTTCTTTCTCTTCTGACAGGCAGTTCTTGGGGCAGCCCTTCCAGGACAGGAGCCGATTCCAGGGCCAGGCTCGGCGGCCCTTTCGTGGGGGAGGCGGCCGTCCCTTCCGCAGGGGGAAGTGACTCGAACCCGAGTCATCCCATCGGCGGCCGCCTCGCTCTTTATGCGGACCGGTGGGACGACATCACGTCGGACGCCTGGGTCCGAGCCACGGTTCGTTACGGGCTCAGGTTAGAATTTCTCTTCACTCCTCCAAATCTCTTTCGGTCGTTCCCTCCATCCCGGAGTCGAGAGCGCCGCCACCTGATGAGTCAGGCGATCGCCCACCTCCTCGAAATCCAAGCGGTGGAGGCGGTTCCCGCAGGGGAACGGGGCCTGGGCCACTACTCAAATCTCTTCGTGGTCCCGAAGAGCACGGGGGGTTGGAGAGCAATTCTAGACCTCAAGCGCCTGAACAGGTTTCTGGTCTACAGGCGGTTCAAAATGTCATCGCTCAAGTCCATCCTTCAGGGCATCAGAAAAGGCGATTTCCTGGCCTCCGTGGATCTCACGGAGGCCTATCTTCACATTCCCATCCTGCCCGCTCATCGCCGGTTCTTGAGGTTCTCCCACGGGTCCCTCCATTACCAGTACAGGGCTCTTCCCTTCGGCCTGGCCTCGGCCCCGTGGACCTTCACAAAGGTCCTGGCTGCTCTGGCGGCCCATCTGAGATCGGTCCCGGTCCGCCTCCAATGTTATTTAGACGATGTCCTGCTTCAGGCGGGCTCCCTGTCTCAGGCCGTTTCAGATCTTCGGCTTACCATTCGGAGCCTCCAGGCCCTGGGGTTCTCGGTAAACTTCGAAAAGAGCCATCTCACTCCTTCCACTCGCATTCTGCATCTGGGGACAGTCATAGATTCCAAGTTGGGGGAGGTGCGTCTGTCTCAGGAGAGACAGGTAAGCCTTCGTCGGCTGGCGGAGAGCGTTCGCACAAAGAGCTCCATTTCCATCCTCTCTCTGTCGCAGTTATTGGGCAAGATGGTCTCTTGCATAGGGATTGTCCCGTGGGCCAGGCTCCATCTTCGGCCCCTTCAATGGGAGCTTATCCCCTATCAGAGGGGACGAATGAGCAATTCCCTTCAGACTCTCCGCATCTCGGCGGGAGTCCGTGCATCCCTGGCGTGGTGGCTCTCCCCGGCCATCCGGCGGGGGTGTTTGTTCTGGGAGCCGAGCAGGGTGACCGTCACCACGGACGCAAGTCTGTTCGGGTGGGGAGCCCTGGTGGGCTCTCGGATGGCTCAGGGCAGATGGACGGCCTCGGACCTCCGTCACAACATCAATTGGCTGGAACTGAAGGCCGCGCGTCTGGCACTGAGTCACTTTCGCTCCTCGGTGGAAGGGAGTCACGTTCTCCTCCTGACGGACAATGTGGCCACCAAGGCGCACATCAATCGTCAGGGCGGGACCCACTCGAGAGCCCTCTGGCTGGAGGCTCTGCGATTGGGGTCATGGGCGGAGAAACACCTGCAGTCTCTGGTGGCGGAGCACATCTCGGGACTCTCCAACGTCCAGGCGGACTGGCTCAGTCGAGCAACTCTGGACAACGGCGAGTGGCAACTCCACCCGTCGCTGTTCCGGGAGATCTGTCGTCGATTCGGGTCCCCCCGGGTGGACCTGTTTGCGTCTCCCGAGAACACACAACTCCCGCGTTTCTTCTCCCGTTTCCAATCCAGCTCGGCGGAGGGCACGGATGCCCTCAGGAGCCGGTGGCCCCCGGGCCTTCTCTATGCCTTTCCCCCCATTCCACTCATCCCGGGGACCGTCAGGAAGGTGGTGACGGAAAGGGCCCTGGTCATTCTGGTGGCCCCGTTTTGGCCCAGGAGACCCTGGTTTGCGGACCTGGTTCAGCTGTCAGTGTCTTCCCCGTGGAGGATCCCGCGAGGGGAGGTGGTCTTACGGCAGGGGGCCCTGATTCACCCAGAGCCTCAGTGGCTTCAGCTGACCGTTTGGCTCTTGAACGGCGGCTTCTAAGGGGGGCTCATCTGTCTTCCGGGGTCATTCGCACCATCGAGGCGGCCCGTCGTCCCTCAACGACCCGCATTTATAACTCCACCTGGGCAGCGTTCGTCCGCTGGTGCTCCCCCAAGGGCGTCTCCCCCTGAGGGCCTTCTCAGTAGTCGCCCCGACCCTTTGGAACGAACTCCCCGTGGAGATTCGTACCCTCACCACCGTCCAGGCCTTCCGCGCAGCCTTGAAGAACTGGCTAGCCCGTCAGGCCTGGGGATGAAGATAGTTGCCCCTCCCGAATGATGAATGCATGTTGGTTACTGTTTTTATTATATGTGTCTTTGTTATTGTCTGTATCTCCCCTTCCCCGATTTTGTGTGAGCCGCCCTGAGTCCCCTCAGGGAAAAGGGCGGCCTACAAATCTCAATAAAATCACAAATCAAAAAATCACAAAATCAGTCTCTCCCGACAGAGCCACCATCCCCAACGTCTTGGATTTCCTTCAGAAAGGCCTGGAGGACGGGCTCTCGCTAAACACCTTGCGACGCCAAGTGGCGGCTCTGTCCTCGATCTTGGGGGGGGGCGGGGTCTTCTTCTCTTTCCCAGTCTCCTCTGGTCAAGCTGTTCCTCAAGGGGGCGGCAAATCTCAGGCCTCCCCCCGTTCATAGATTCCCCACGTGGGATCTTCCGCTTGTCCTCAAGGCCTTAACGGGAGCTCCGTTTGAACCTCTCCGCTCGGTGCACTTGCGCTTCTTATCACTGAAGGTGGTCTTCCTGGTGGCCATCACTTCCGCCTGGCGTATATCCGAGCTGGGCGCCCTGTCTTGTAAGGACGACCTCTGTCATTTTCACCAGGACAGAGTGGTCCTTCGCCTTGACCCGGCATTCGTCCCCAAAGTAAATACCCCCTTTCACAGGGCTCAGGAGATCGTCCTGCCCGACTTCTGCCCGAGTCCGTCCACTGACAGGGAGCGTCTCTGGCATCGTCTGGATGTCCGCCGTGCCTTGCGGATCTACCTCCGGCGGACCAAGGATTTCCGCAAGTCGGAGGCCTTGTTCGTCTCCTTCCTACCTGGAGCTCTGGGTTCGAGGGTGTCCTCGGCTACCATCGGCCGTTGGCTGCGTCAGGCCATCTCAGAGGCCTACGTGGCCTCAGGGCGGCCGGTTCCGTCGGGCATCATGGCGCACTCTACCAGGAGCGCGGCGACCTCGGCAGCGTGGGCCACGAGGGCCCCGTTTGAAGACATCTGCCGGGCGGCTACCTGGGCCACTCCAACCTCGTTCATCCGACACTATCGTCTGGATGCTTTTGCGTCTGCGGACGCGTCTTTCGGTCGTAGGGTACTACAGGGGGTGGCAGCTGAGGCTCCCCTTGGGCCCTAGAGTTTCTGTTCTCCCTCCCTGGGACTTTAGCTTGGGTATGTCCCACGTGTGACCATTCCCTCCTCCCACTCTGGAAAAAGGACGTTGGTCTTACCTGAACGTCTATTTTCTGATGGGAGGAGGGAATGGTCACAACCCGCCCTGAGTTCTGTCTGTTGGGGCCAAGGGGAGGGCCCGGGGGGTGTTTCCCGGGGTTGTTGTGTTGTTGTTTCTTGTTTTTCAGTTGTACCGTTCATGTTCGAGAATCTGGGCTAGCAATGGACAGGCACCGGTATTTATAGATTCCTCTCAGTCTTGGACCAATCAGGCTGTGATAAAACCCACGTGTGACCATTCCCTCCTCCCATCAGAAAATAGACGTTCAGGTAAGACCAACGTCCTTTTCCTTTGCCTAGATTTGTGGCCTGATATCCCGATAGAACATTTCTAAACCCTCAATTGAAGGCAAGCTGTGAAAGATCCAGGGTGGCTGTTTTCTTGCAGGAGAGAGATTGCAAAGAGATTGAGATGAGGTCTCTGGCTTGTGATCTGGCTACTTTATCAACCATAAGCTGATTTCCTGATTTTACTCATATACGTAGTATATTCTGAGTTAATTTTGATGCTGGAGTGTTATTGGTTTAAAAAAAGCCAACTATGATAAACACTAGTTTTAAATTTATCACTCTTGCTGCTTTTACTAGGAGTTCTCAGTTTCTAAAAGTGCCGTAAACTGTGTTTTGAATGTTTCCCTGTAAATTTGTTTTTAACAGTGACTGTAGAAATCTCTACTAGATCATAAAAAAAACGTATGGGGTGAACTTTGTCCCAGTGACTTTCTTTCAGTCTGATCTAACTCATTGCAGTTTTGTGGGTGGGGGAAGAAGTGGTTCTCAGTTCGTAAAGAAAAGGTGAAATATAAATTGAACAAGAAAAATATTCTGATGCCATTTTCAGTCATATCTTCTTTTCTCATCTTTACACTGGAGCCTGGTCTGCAGGTCAAAATTCTTATTCACAGTGGATGTGAATTATAATTGTACCTTAGCAGTAGTAGAATGAAAAACTATCTTTTAACACGTTTGCTAGTCTAGTATGTGAGTAGAATTAATTGTAAAAAAGTCGAGATGACATTTCAAGGCATTTTATCATTTTAACTTTGGATAGAGGGCTCTGTAGTATTCTTAAAAGTTCTGAATGGACAGAAACAAAAAGTTGTCTGCACAAATATTTATTGGCTCTGAAATCCTTTGGAAAGCAGGAAGATCTAACTATTTTCAATGGAAGCACACACTTTTGGCTTTGTAGTTTATCCTAGTTCAGGTAGTTAGATGATTTTTTTCTTCTCATTTTTCTTTTTGTATTGGGCTGTCACAGAACTTTAATCATAATTACAGATACTTTGGAGCCTGATTGAAATGCAAAACACCTTCTTAATTTTTGATAATAGTGTGTGCCAAACCCCTCTGATGAATCTTGCGTTATTGAGAATTATTTTTCCTCTATCTATTTTAAATAGTGTTTGCTCTATTTGAACATTATTAAACCCATGTTTTGGTTTTATATTTTGATATTGATTTATCCTGATACTAAAATTCAGATGATTCAGCTAAATAGTGTATTGGTAGATATATGTATGAAAACTTTATTTTGCCTTCATTCTGAAGAGCTCAAAAGTGGTGCAAAATCTGACTTATCTTGGCTGGGCTGCGCTTTGAAGCTAACCGGGGTCATACTTGTTTCATACTTAGGAGTTCAAAATACGGTTGCTACAAAACCTTACATTTGTTGCAGAGTAGATTTGATTTAAATAAAGTCGATTTAAATCACGATTTAAATCACTAGTAAAAAGGCTTGATTTAAATCAACTCAATTTAAATCATAATTTTTAAAGAGTATCTGTCATCTCTGTCCTGTAGTGGCTTCTCTGACCTGCTGTTGAGTCACCCACAGTCCCAATATTACAGAATATATAGCCTCATGCTACATAACTAGGCTCCATTTCATGCTGAATAAACTAAATTATTACTGTATCTTAAATAGAAAACTATCTTTAGATAGATTTTCATCCAAAACATTTTATTAAAATTTTTTGGATAAAAAACAATCCGATTTAAATCAAAACAATCCGATTTAAATAAAAAAAATCTGATTTTTTGATATTTTTTTTAATCATTGCTTTTTATCCACCTTGATTTGTTGTACTGAACTTGAGGGCATCCTTACCTGGCAGAAGAGTGGATATGTTTAATTGCAATGTAACATCATACCAAAACATTGTTCTTGGAGTCCAAAAAGGGCCCAGATGTGACAGATTAAAATTTATGAAATATTGGTGCCTGCAACATAGCAACATCTCTGATATTCTGAAGTTACTCTCATCATCCTGCAACACTACGTATTTTGGAAGCATTACCAAATTTAAAAAAAGGAGATCCCTACATTTTTATTGATACATTTTTAATAGCAATGCTGCCTTCATTTAATACTTGATAGTTAACACCCCCCTCCCCCCAATCTCTGTTTTTTTAGCTATGGCACTTCTCAGCAGTGGTGGTAGCGTTGGAGCTAAAATAGAGACTATTCTCAGCTGCCTCCACCACTTTGCACCTCTATTTCAGCCCCGGCACCACCACCACTGTTGAGAAGTGCCACTTTAAGCCCTGCCCCATGGTCAGCCACGCCATGCAAGGCCTTAGCCGCCTCTCTCACCCTGTGCTCTGTAGGCCCTGCTACATCCTTGTCTTCCTGAGGCTGCTCACACCATTCTTCAAATAGTGCACACCGGTCTTGCAATTCCTCAAAAAACTTTCAGAAGCTTTCTGAAGATCAGCTGGGTGTAGCTGAGACCGCTGAAGGCCCTGGACCTCTACTTTTTTAGCCCCAGCGCCACTGCTACAGCTGAGGATTGCCTCTGCAGAGCAGTCAAAGGGGCAGAGGTCATGTAAAAGGTAGGTGTAATGAGTTGAGGAGGCAGTCCCTTACTTTACCAAAGCTCGGGGCTGGAGGGACCAAGCTGAGAATGGCTTGGCTTGGATCCTTATCTAGTGGGATTTGGTTAATGATGCCATAGGGACTATCAGGATTTCTGTCACTAAGCAATGTGGTTAGGTTACATTATACTTTACAATTACATCACTTAGTGATGGAAATTCTCCTAATTAACATTGTAAACTGAGGATTAATCTGTAGCAGCATTTATGTAAGCTACTTTGACAGTGCTATATATGATAACCTTTAATAAGATAAGTCTCTAATAGCTAAAACTTTTTGTTCATAAAATTAATCAAAAATCAAAGATGCAATATCGCATGCATTCGTCTCTTTTGTTTTGGCTTCTGTTATACTGAAAAGCTGTTGGCTTTGTAGTTAATAAAACCTAAGTTACAACTGGTATTGCGGGTGCTATATACAATAGCACCTTTAATACAAACCTTTAATAAAAGGTTTGTTTTTTAGATGTAATGGGTATTATTAAATATAGGAAGATTTAAATATTGCCTAGCTTGCAGGTCTTTTTAAAGACAGACTTAATTTTCATGGTTTGGTCTGGAAGTGTTCTACCATACTGTTTTAACAGGCTGCCGCCCTCTTGTCTTCCTTTATTTATAAGAACATCAGAATTAAATTTACAGGAACATTAACATAAAGTACTGGCATTTGTTAAATTTAGGCTTCATCTCTGATTGTAAATCCATTATGCAGGTGAATAATAAATGACCAGTTTGTATAAAAATGCTGAATCAAATAACTCCTGCAAAATTTGCTTCTTTGTTTCTTCTCTACAATTCCTGATATAACTTTATTCTATAATGAATCTCCAAATCCATTTGTAGTTTTACTTTGAAAATCTCAGTTAGAACTTAGAAATGCACAGAAGCTTTCAAAGTCCTACTGATCTTAGAACAATTTCAGAATTATTTACTCCTGCTGGTCATGAAGAGCTGTAGATTCCTATAACTTTTCTGTCACCAACTGATCTTTGGGAAAAGTCCATATCAACAAAGCATATTTCACTAGGCATTTCTTTAAGGACAGCTCCCAAATAATACAATATCTGCTTCAAAACATTTCTAATTCTTTTAAGAGTTCTTCCTGAAAATGGAATACCATTTATGGAGGATGTCAAGGGCTTGGAGGCAAAGGTCTTAGTCCCATCTACTGATGCCTGGCCATAGAATAATTCTAGAAGAATCTGAACTTTGATATAGATTTTGAATTATGGTTGATTTATGGGGAACTGGTTGACATCATTTTATGTAGCCATAAACATACCCTTTTGTTTACCAGCTGTTTGGATAAAATGTTAATATTCTTTACAGATACAGAAATGCAGACCTACAAAATAGCTTTCAGTCTGTTATTTTCAACATTACCCTACTTTCGTTAAATGAGAAGTATGGGAAATCTGCATATAGAAACCTGAATATCAGACGTTATTTCTTTATCTCACTTGTCTCATCATATTAATTTAATAGCTTCCAGAATGAGCTTCATATCCACGATCATCTTTAAAAACATGAGGCAATTGTACAAATAAATGATTCATAACTATCCTTGGATTTGTTAGATTTGCTTTGCTAGTTCTCAGTTCCCTTGAAAAGTAAACCAGTTCTCAAGAGTTATAATATTATTACCTCTAATCTGATAAATGAATTTATGTAACCCCCACTTGTAATAAAATGTATTAACAAATACCTCATTAAATAGTAAATACTGGTAACTTCTGTAATTGGTGAGGATTTTTGAGAGATGACTTAGACACCCATGCTTAACCATTAAAACTAGCTGTGAACTTGTCCAGGCAGATCAGGAACAACTTTTGACAGGGCTTCTGCTTTACTGTTGCAAAACTGATCAACCACAGTCTGAAATTTCCTGCATGACAGCACCCATTTATAGAGACCTCCTTAACAAGTCACTGGGCAAGTACTGTGCCATGACAATCTTAAATAAAATGAACCAGTGATAATATAGTGCTAATTGGGTTATATTTGGCTTGGTGACTTAAATGAAAACCATTTGTCTCTAAGATCAGTAATAGAAGCCATGCCTTCTGGCCATTCACTAGTAAGAATTTGATTGATGCATCAAAGAGATGTATGAAAGGAAGTGATCTTTTCAATGGTGGTACCATAATGAAACCTTTTAGAAGTGGCTTGAAAGTCACTTGCTTTTCCACTTTCAAATACGTTCCAAAAACTTTTTTATTGCAGAAAACCTTGTGTCAAGATTTTTGTTTTTGTGAATGTTTTAGACTTTTATTACACACAGGGGGCAAATTTATTTGTTATATTTGTGCAGCCACATCTCATATTGTCACATACCTCATTGTGTACTTCCCATTTTTCCCATAACCCTGTGAGGTAGGTTGGGCTCAGAGAGATTGGCCCAAAATCCCCCAGCCAGATTTCACACCTAAGTGAGGTAAAGCATTTATAGTCTCCTGTTTCTAGGCTAGCACTTTAAACACTACATCAAACCAGCTGTCTTTATATTTTTCTCTTTTTAATACTGATACCACTTTTCTTACGTTCAATTTTTTAAATCCGTGTTTAATTGCTATCTTGATTTTTTTTGTGAACTATTGTTAAACATTGTTTTCTTTTGTGCTACCTTTTTAATTAAAAGAGATATTTAATTTTTTTCTAGTATGTTCTTTAAAATCTTCTGAAAACTGGCGAGCATTTTCTTGAAAAGTCTGTAGGCAAAAAAATTGACTTCCTGTTTATTTGGTCCCTGGCTTTAATACATTAAATATCTTTCTTCCTTCTCCTTATATTATTTTTTTAGAATGTTAATATTTAGTTGTATATTGATTAGAATTTATTTATGCAAGAGACTGCTCAGTCAACCAACTACTTGTTGATGAATTCTCTAAATCTGCTGATTTTATAGTGATCATTCATATATAATAAACCCGCTGCCTTTTAGTTTTTGGAAATATGCAGTACTGTACTATTTTCCTTATTTAAAAGTTGCACTTTGTATCTTGATTGATTCTCTTGAGCAATTTCTTATTTCCCACTTTCTATATAAATGTCTCTGGTGCAGGTCTCTACTACTAAGGTTTTATGCTGCTTAGTTTGTTTGGCCTGACAATTTCCAATTTGGAACAGCCTCCCCTTTTCTTTCAGCCAAGTCAAGGCGTTCTCTTTAAAATCCTTCCGAGACCATGTCTTGAATTCATGAATTCAAACTGTTTCACCTCTCTCCCTCTGCTCTTGATTGTCTCTGTACCCATCTTTCACTTTTCAATTTCTGCTTCTTTTATGCCAGTTTTGTTCATTGTACTCAATAGGAGTTTAATTCAACCTATCTGAGGGATGCCAGATGGGTATATTGCATCTTTCTTTCCCAATCAATTGTTCTATGTTCTTGATCCTTATCTAAAAATAGAAGCCTTGGAGAAGGAAAGTATTTCCCTTTCGTGTTCTTTCTCCAAGAAAGGCAGTGTTGGTGTTGGGTCTTGCAAGACTGGTGGGAGGGGGGGGGCTTATACAAAGAGAACACCTTCTTCTCCAGTGTGCTGTGAAGAATCCAAGGAATGGGCAGAGAGACAGGGTTAACCCATTCCTTGGATTTTCTCTCGGAACGCGGAGAAGAAGCGTATCATGTAAGATGAGATGAACGGCCCTTCTGGCAGGCTTATCAGTTTGATGCAAAAATGTTAAATGCATAGTATCCTTACCTTTCCAAAGCTTTAGCCTGAGTGTTCCTTTTCTTCATTTTAATACATTATCTTTGTTTTTCAGTGGAGGGATAATAATTCCTGGAGGATCCTAGGCTCTTGTGCAAACCTTTGACCTTTTGACCTAACAGTTACTGTGCCTAGGGAATAATCTCTGAGGTGGAAGGGGGAGGGCTTGTGAGGAGGGTTTGTGAAGCTTCAACAAGGAGGAATGTGTTAAGAATGGAGTATGGGATTAACAAGCAACAAACATATGTCAAGAACATGAGATGATGGTGCTATGATATTATTGCACTGTTGGGAGAGATGTCTCAGAAACTGCCAGTATTTTTCAAGCTGTTGCATTTTAAGAATGTTGTTTAGGAGAAGCTGATTTAAGGCAAGAAACACTCACTATTTCATCCGGTACCCCCAAAAAACCTATATGAAAGGAATGTCCCCTCTCCCCCCCCCTCTGACTTTCTTAGTGAACAAGTGATTGTTTGGAACATAAAATCTAACTTTTAGGAGCTAGGGAAAAGTCAATGCACTCATCCTTATCTTTTAAAATGGTTAAAATGGTTTTAAATTGGTTTTATTTTTTCCAATAGTTTTGCTGTAAAACAGAGTTTTATCATTGTCTTATTTGATTTGATTGTTTTCACTATTTGATTTAATAATTAAACTAAATAATAAATAAACAATAAAGCGAATAATAAAGCCAAATAATTAAAACAAATAGAACAATTAAAATAAGTGGTGTATTTCTTGTCCAGTTGTTACAACAAGGAAATCACTAGTTCATGCTTGGAATGGGATCACCCTAATTCATGTATCATTTCAAAGATTTATAATACTTCAGAATTTGATCATTCTTTCCATAAACCTTTTCTTGACCTTTTCTCAAAAACAAAAACTCAATGCTGCAATATTTTGTTTTTTAAAAAGAAATATACTAAATCAAGAAGACAGCCAATATAGGTAGTCCTCAACTTATGACCACAATTGAATTCAAAATTACATTGCTAAGTGACAAATTTGTTAAATGAATTTTGTACTTTTTATGAACTTTCTTGCCACTGTTGTTAAGTGAACCCCTAGTAGCTATCAAGTTAATAACCTTGTTAAGTGAATCTGGCTTCTCCATTGACTTTTCTTGTCCGAAAAATGCAAAAGGGGATCACAAGGGGACCCTGAGACACCACAACCGTCATAAATATGAGTCACTTACACATGGATTTTGATCATGTGACCATGGGGATGCTGCGATGGTCCTATAAAAATGGTCATGTCACTTTTTTTTCAGTGCCTTTGCAACTTTGAATGGTCACTAAAAGAACTGTTGTAAGTCAAGGACTACCTGTACATACAAAGATAAAAATAAGCAGAGAAATTGCTAGCAGTCCTATAGTGATATTATTTCAAATGAGACTGATCTAGCATTCCTTTGTGTGTGTGTGTGTGTGTGTGTGTGTGTGTGTGTGTGTGTGTGTGTGAATCTGAGCCAGAGGAGGAAGAAGTATGTTTTCCATTGCTTTGAGGTTTTGTTCCCTTTTGTTAATGCTTCTCTTATTATTAATAAATTTGGGTCCAGACCTCAGAATATGCATTCCTTCGAAAGGTCTACTCTGAATTTAGCAAAAGACTCATGCTATGCCTTGCCTCTTCTTGCTTACCTTCTTTGATCCTCCCTTCACCCCCACCCAACCTATTACTCGTCCCCACAACTGGTAGCAACCACCTACTACCTGTGGGACTGGGATTTGCAAGTTTCTGCTGCCTTTCCTGCTAACTTTGGTTGTGGGAAGCCAGAATGAAGTTGTGTTGCCTAACAACTATGGGATTCAGCTCCATGGTAATACAGTATATTAGCTGTGCTCCCTATGTGATTCAGTTAACAATTTATTTATTTATTTAACCAAACAGATCAGTTCGTGAATACGCTATGCTTATGTTCTCCACTGTTTGTTCCTCTGCATTCAGGAAGGAGCAGAACTATCTGTTCCCTTTGTACAGATATTTGCACAGTATCTGTACATTTCATCATATTCTGCCCCCAAACAACAAGGAGAAGAGTTACAGGTGCTTAAAAAAGGAAGCATTTAACATTAATGTAGTTCAAAATATTCTGTAAGTAGACCAGGAGATTGACTTAGTATAAGGCAGTTTCCTGAATATCTATATATTTGTGATGGCTGGCGCCGCCAGTGTTAATAACTGACCCTGCTGTTTGTGCTGACACAATGCAGGCAGCATTGTCTTTGCTGGCTTTCTGTTTTCCCCTTGGCCAGCAGTGCAGGACGAATAAAATAGCAGCCTTTGCTGCATACCTGCAATTTAACAGAGAGGGTCTTTGAGATATCTCCACACAATGCAGAAAATAAAAATGTACAAACTTAAAACAAAAGAAAACATTTCCCCTTTTTATCATCTTCAATTGATCTTCCAAAACACTGTTAAGATACATTTTGGTTATTTGTGGGAATGGAAGGATGCTTTGGGTCTAAAATCTTTTTAAAGATGGTACATTTGTGTTTCGGCATTTTGGATTTTCCTATTCCAAAATGCTATTCCAAAAATAGAAATCCTATTTCTATTTTTCTATAGGAATATTCTTATTTCTTATTTCTTTTGTTATGTGTTTTAAAGGGATGAGCATTGACATGGGGACGTTTTCTTTTAACACATTTCATATCTATTTTCTTGTTAGTTAAACTTACCAAGCGATCTCAGGAGAGAGAGAGAGAGAATCTCGGTATGCTGGTTTGGTCACCCAATCAGAATATTTCAGAAGCAAAATGTAAGTCACTGCTTTGTTTCTCTTTTACCTGCTTTTCCTCCCACAGTGCTCTTTATTATATAAATGGTTAAAGAATAGAATGAAATGCCTTCAAATGTATTTGAGTGTTCATATGCACCCTGTGACACAGCGATGTTTATTTTTAAATAGACATGTGCAGGATTGCTCTCTTAACTTTTTTTTTTTTTTTACTCATCACATGTGTCATAAAAATGATTGGAAAGAGGATTACTTGTCACAATCCAAATCTGAATTAACTCTAGAAGAAACAAGGATATACCATAGACATTTTATAAATGTTAACAATAAGTTATTTGCTACTTGTGTCTTCATTTAGCAGTGACCTTTTATCTTTATCATTGCACACTAGCATTTTGAAACAAGTATTGCCTGGCATAAATGAAGTGAAGTGATGGGAAGAACCACAAAAGCAATCCAGAATGTAGAAATTAGTATTGCAATTCCTGGATTGGTTTAGGAATCATATCTCTGTGTAATGAGTTGTGCTACTGGTACAGCTCCTGTATGAGGGAAAAAAGGCAACCAGGAAGGATTTAACTATAATTCCTGTGTTTTGTATGTACTTGAAAGTTATGCTTCATGCAAAGATGCCTGAATGTCAAACTACAATATGACTGGAAGCCTATTTAATATCCTTTTTCTAAAATTGATTAATTCTGCTTTTTTGTTTGGAAAAAATAAGTCATAATTAATTTTAGCTTAAGAGGAAACTATGTCTGTAAAAATAGCTTCATAAGCTAACTTTAAGTAATATTTTAGTACCAAAATTGCCCAAAATTATGGGCAGTCTTTTAAGATCATTGAAGCTGGATGGAAATAAACCACAGGCTGCAGAATTGGAAATTAATGGCAATACCTTCTGCTGATTTTAAGCCTTCTTTTGCAGCACAGGAAAGGGGCATTTTCTAGAGCTGTTTATAGGTTTAGAGGGATTTGGCTTCAGAGCTTTGAGTAAAGGACTATTTCAGAGCAGTTGCACTCTCCCATCTGCATTGTTTCACCTTCTATTGCTTCAGAATTCTCTCACAACATTTCCAGTGGTCAGAATAAGCTTCTGCAGATTCAGTTGCATTAGTACAGTGTTTCCCAAACTTTTGACATATGTGTACCCCTTCTATAATTTTCGTAACGCTGAGTACCCCTCATAAAAAATGCTGAGTACCCCTCATAACTACATAAAAAAAATGTAGTTAATGATTTTCACACTTTCATCCAGAACTTTCTGTAGATCAGCGGGCATCTTACGTGTTGCCAAAGCCTCTCTGTGTATGTGTGGATATGACATTTGGAGCAACATTTTGAATTCTTGCAATGAGTTCTTTATTAATTCCAACCATACTTTTTGCTCCATCTGTGCTTATTCCAACACATCTATTCCAATCAATTTTGTTCTCTTGCATAAATGTATTCATAACATTAAAGATATCTTCTCCTGTTGTGATATTCCCACGTGATCCCCACCAAACTCCGGTGCAACGCGTACCCCCACCAAACTCTTCCCGTACCCCTGGGGGTACGCGTACCACACTTTGGGAAACACTGCATTAGTAGATGAGGCACATTCATAGAAATTTGTTCTGGCAAATTTATACTATATAGTATATATGATATACTATAGGAAAGCACCTGAAATGTCTCAGCTAGATGGAAGTGAGTTGCAAAGTACCTGAAAGTAAAGTACTGTTGCTTTCCACAGAAAGATACTGTAGTCCTCCAGTTATGACCGTAATGGAATTTGCTGTGGTTGTAAGTCAAGAACAATCTGTACCTAGCTTTTAAAATAAACAGCAAGTAATGGCATCAATGGGGAATTTCATAGAGGACAGGGTGCTAAATGATGGCTATATATTGCTTATGTATAAAATTTGGCAAGTCAATTTATGGTATTTTGATGCTTCCTGTATGCTTCATCATTTATTTATTGACTGCTATGCAACCATAGGAAAATTAGCTGTCCTGTACATCAGGGCAGGCAGCTTATAATTTCAAAGATGCATGTGGTTCCTGAATCTCCTTTTTGATTTTCTGTTACTGTCTCACTGAAAATCAGAATTATAACTTCCTGTTATTGTAAAGTGGAGAACGCACAACAGAAAAACTGCATACAGCTCATGTAATTACTTTATGATCAATTAAGAAAAAGGAAGAAAAAGAAAACACTTCTTCCACACCAAAGAAGATCCTCCAGAACAATATTTCTCAACCTTCCTAATGCTGCGACCCTTTAATACAGTTCCTCATGTTGTGGTGACCCCCAACCATAAAATTATTTTCGTTGCTACTATGTAACACTGGGAGCCACAAAACCTGGGTGGGTGTGGCCAACTCAACATCACTCCCACCCAGTCACATGACACCCCCCCCCAAAGACATGCCTAACAAGGTTTCATGGCTCAGTGTTTTCTGTGAGAATCTCTCTCTTCTCTTCCCCTCCACCTCCCTCTCATTTCTGTTTTTCTCTATTTTTCCTCACCATTTCTCTTCTTCCTTCCTTTCTTTCCTTCCCTTTCCTTCTTTCTTTTTCTTTCTCATTGAATACGATAGCAAATCCAAAATAAAGTTATTAATTGTAGGAAATTGCTTCCCTGTAATCTTTTCATAGTGAACTCTAAGTTGATAGAAACTGGCAAGATTGTACTAACAGCAATAGGATATATATTTTGATTTCTTTTGAGTTTGACAATATAATACGTTATCCAAAATTATAAATAATCTCCAATTTGTGCCTTCTGGCAAACTGCAGTTTTCTTGGCAAGAAATCTAGCTTACCATTGCTTTCGTCATAGGTCTGAGAAAGTTTCTTTCTTTCTTTCTTTCTTTCTTTCTTTCTTTCTTTCTTTCTTTCTTTCTTTCTTTCTTTCCTCTTCCTTTCTTTTCCCCTGATTTGTTTTCCTCTCTTTTCCCTCTCTCTCATTCTCTCCCTTCAGCTCTCTTTCATTGCTTTCTCCCTCTCCCCCTTCTCCCTCTAATTTGTTTTCCTCTATTTTCCCTCCCTCCCATTCTCTCCTTCCAGCTCCCTTTCATTTCCCTCTCTCTCTCTCTCTCTCTCTCTCTCTCTCTCTCCCCCTTTCCCTTTCATCTCTTTCTTGCACGTGCAAGCAAAATACCCTCCTGATCTGGGATCACGGCGGTGGGGACAGTGACTCCTGCTGCTGCCGCCACTGAGAAGTGAGTAGCTGGCTGCGCTGTGCAGGAGACTCCTCAGCGCCAGACTCAGGTCAGTCCCCTTCGTGTTGACTCAGGAAAGAGCCGGAGCAGCCATCTCTGGATGCAGAGAGGGAAGAGTTCCAGAGCCCTACGCAAGGAGAGCCCTGTGTAGCGCAGGAGAATTGGAGTTCTTCCCTCCCTGCATCCAACCAGCTGCTGCTGCTGCTCCCCATTCTCCTCCTTCCTGCGCCAACACGAAGGAGACCGTGGCTTGCGCTGACCTGAGTCTGGCGCTGAAGAGTCTCCTGCGCTGTGTACCCAGTTACTCACCTCATTGCGCAGTGGCGACAGCGGGAGGAGAGTTGTTGTCCCCTCTGCCTTGATCCTGGCCCAGGAGGGTATTTTGCAAGAGATGACCACGAGAAAAGGGCTGGAGCTCTTCCCGACACTGAGTTGCCTGCGAAGGACGCGGAATCGCAAGAGAGGCGAGAGACTCATGCCTTCTCGGGGTGGAGAGCAGATTGTGCGATTGGGTCAGCAGGGAACCGCAGAAGAGGGATCAAAGCCTATTAAGACTGTTACCCATACTAAGCATGGGTAACAGCGTACACACATCCCATGTTCCTATATTTTATTTTATTTTCCCTGCCTTGTTTTACGCCTCAGAAATGGTACCTCTTGGCTTCCGTAGCTCTGCCCATCAACCTCCATTACTTGGAACGAGCTGCTTTCCCAGCGTCCTCTGTGCTGCACACATCTCTTTTTTCCCCCTCCTCGCCTCCATTCTGGCTCCTACTCTCCTTCCCCCCCCACCTCTCCTTCTGCCATGTGGGAAACCTGAGCCGCTCCTTCCCTTAGGGCTGCTTCTCGCCAGCCTCTCCGTGGGAGGCTCCTTGCGACTCACAGGTTGAAAACCGCTGCTCCAGAAAATCTTGATCCTCCCATGGGTTTCCTGTGGCCCTATTGCCCCATTAACTGCACCCTTTAAACATCAAAAGGTTGCTGACACAGTACAGGTAGTCTTCAACTTACAATCACAATTGAACCCAGCTTTTCTGTTGTTAAGCGAAACATTTGTTAAGTGAATTTTGCCCCATTTTATTTTTTTTCTTGCCATTGTTAAGTGAATCATTGCACTTGATAAGTTGGTAGCAATAGTAGTTAGACTTATTACCGCTTTACAGTTCTTTAGAGCCCCTCTCTGAGCAGTTTATAGAGTCAGCATATTGCCCCCAACAAACTAGTATCATAATTTTTAAGTGAATCTGTCTTCCTCATTGATTTTGCTTGTCAAAAAGTTTCAAAAGGTGATCACATAACCTTGGGACAGAGTAACTGTCGTAAGTATGAACCAGTTGCCAAGCATCTAAATTTTGATGACATGATCATGGAGATGCTACAAAGGCTGTAAGGTTGAAAAATGGTCATAAGTTACTTTTTCAGTGTCTTTGTAACTTTGAACGGTCACTAAATGAACTGTTGTAAGTCGAGGACTACCTACATGACAGTATTGTGACACAGCACAGTGGCACAGTTAAAGTTTGGACTAGCTTCAGGGAGGCGCAACTTTTATCTCTGCCAGCCATAGAATCTCCCTGGATGACTTTGGGTCAGTTGCACATCCTTTCTCAGTCCAACCCACCTTACAGGGTGATCGTTGTGGGGAAAAATAGAATACTGTGCATTTCACTTTGTACTTCTGTATGAAAGATGGGATGTAAATCAATAAAGCATAACGCTCATTGGACTCTCTAAATTCAATAAAACACTCGCTCTACAGAGGAATTTAGGTATGGCTCCCAGCTCTGACAAAAATGTGAACATTTGAAGGACTACACTTCTGTTCTTCAAAATTGTTCCTTTTTATACTACTGTAGGAGTCTTTTGAGGTCATTTGAAATTTGCATCTGTAAATTAGTATATGTGCTAATTGGGACAGCACAAAAATAGTATACAGCTGATGTTCTCAAAAACATTTTGTTATAGTGAACTTTGCTAAGTCAAGAACAAACGTGTTTATGTTGCCTTAAATATAACGAAGCCAAAGTTTTTTAAAAAAAACTTCAGAAGCAGAATTGGGGCCATACAGATGAAGGGCTATCATAATAATGTTACTGCTCCATTATGCAGCAGTAGGGAAGTGAAAAGATTGTATTCATCTATCACTTTAAGGCATATCTTAGTTTAATAATCATATCCTTCCAGAAATTAGTCAGTCTTGCACCTGAGCAAGTCTAGTCAATTTTAGGTTTGGGGGGTTTGGGGGGTGTATGACTCTTTGTTTTTTGTTCATTTTCTGTTGCAGCTGTGTGAATCTCTTAGACCGCTGGCAAATTGTATTATGGCTAGAATGGAACTGAAATATGACCAGAAATCCTTTATATAAAAAGCTGGTTTCTTGGCATTCATCAAGTGGATCAAGAGATTGTTACTGAGATTGTCAAATATCATATCATAATTTTAATTTTTGAGATGCTGAAATTTTATTTCTTCATTGCCAAGAACTAAGTTAGCTGCCATTCTGGAAATTAATTTCAATTACTTTGATTATATGTGTCATGGTGGTTCAGTGGTTAGACTGCAGTACTGCAGTTACTTTTGCTGACTGGCAGCTGCCTACATTTTGGCAGTTTGAATCTCACCTGGCTCAAAGTTGACAAAGCCTTCCATCCTTCTGAGGTCGATAAAATGAGGACCCAGATTGTTGGGGGCAATAGGCTGACTCTGTAAACCACTTAGAGAGGACTGTAAAGTATTATGAAGCAGTATATTTGTCTAAGTGCTATTACTATATTCTAATTCAGCGGCCCCTACCATTTGGGCACCAGGAACTGGTTCCACAGGAAAATTGTTTTCCACAGACCTGGGGTTATGGGGTTTCATAAGCTATTTAAATCCTATGCATGTGCAGATGGTGCGTTGCCAGCTTGTATGCCCCTGTTCCCACAGGGCCTGGGGATGCATATCTTAATTGACTTGCAAGATTAAAGCGCTATGAGAAAAGGATAGGATTTTCTTCAGGAGCTATGAAGAAGGAGCTGTGAAGGAGCTCTGTGAAAGTGGTATAAGATTTGACCCTTTTTTGTTATGGCTGCCAAAGTAGAATTGGTAGTTCTTTAAATGGCATTTTATTTTGCCAGGCATTTTGAGGTACAGATTGCTATAATTTGGATGAATTGAATCTCCTACTTTGTATTTTACTTGTCTTTTATTAGGGCTTATTATAAAAATCACCTGAGGAATTTTTGGATGGTTGTGATAGGAAGTTGATATGTAACAAATAATAAATGTATCCATCCTGAAGCTGTATGACAGATGCATCCTTTTTGCACAAGGAATGCTTGTGTTTATTACTTGAATTTGTCACCTACCATGACAGAAAAGAAATGGATAAATGGTGCATACACATGAAAGAGTCAGCAGCCATCTTGTGAAGTCTCAGTGTTTGACAAGAGAAGTAAAAATGCGTATAAAAGTGTGTTTCTGCTCACTTTGTTACATAGAGCCAAGCATTGGCTATGGCAGGGCAAATATAAAAGTAAATTGAATGCAATAGGAATAGAGTGCTTAAATTTGTGGTAAGGCAAAAACAGATCAGGTCAAGAATGATTTAAATGCTGAATGAATAAATGAATGTGAATTAAATGCAAAAGTGAATTATTAGTACAAAAGAGATAAATGGAGATTTGGTCATACAGAGAGAGTGAATGAAAATCAAATCACAAATCAAATATATTAAATAGGTGAATGTATTGAGAAGAAGGCAAGGACCAAGTACATTATGATTGTGTGCAGCTGATGAAATCCCGGAAGAAAGAAGGATAAGATTTAAAGGACAAAAAGCAATATATGAAGTGAAATATGAACATGATAAAGGCAAGGATGGGTTGCAAGGAGAAACAACTATGCAGAAAGGTAGAGTGAAGGATGTTGGTGCTTTGAAAGGAAATAGCTTGATGGATGTGTAGTATATGCTAGAATACTAAGGTTGTCTAGCAATTGTCTTTAAAATCCTTGTTGAGGTCATTTGAACTGATACTTTGTTATGAAGTGCAGGGGAGTGTTTCTCTGATTAGAGATCTTCCCACCTCCGCAGCAGACTGAAAGATGAATTGAAAATCATTTACATAGTAGAGGAACGTTTTATTAATATTGGGGTATTCCACTAGAATTCTTGTCTTCTCTATTTCAAGAGCCAGGGGTTTCATCACATCCTGAGATATTTGAAAAAAAACACAGTCCGAATTAATGTACCAGAATATGTACAAATAATAGGCACCTTTGTACCTCTTTCTTTTCATAAAGTGGAAAAAAACAAATTGGCAAGTCATCCTTGAACATAGCTTTTCATTATGTCTGAACAGGGAACAGTGGTTAATAGCCTTCAAACAGGTATGGTTATAAGGCAGCTTTAAGCTGTGTCAAAAAAGGACCATTTTTAAAAATCACGATATATGCATTGGACAGCATATCAATCAAAATAATGAGCATCACACAATCCAGCAGTTGTTTTGCTAATACAGTAATACTTGGGTTTAGCCAGGAGGAAGGAGTGTCTTCTAGAGGTGAGTAAATAAATGATGGATAGGATGTTGAGCAATGGATTAAATGTACATAGTGTGTAAAATCTAGATAAAATGTCTATAATAATATAAAAAGTATGGTAGAATATATAAAAATTGTTTGGACTGATTAATACAACAGTCTTAGATCATTGCTGGGCGAAAGTCTATTATATTGCTTGAAATTCTGATTCTGTCTTTCATATCCAAAGTCCATTGCATTGAGATCTGTAAAATCAAGACTTTCCTATAGTTAGTACGTATGGATACGATTCACTGTCCACTTCATAAATTTCATTTCCCTTTGAAGTTTTTTTTTAATCCTCTTCTCCTCCCCACTGACAGGGATGCGTGTAATAATACTTCTCTCACACAGCAGAGCTCCATGGGTATAAGGTGTCACAAAACTCTATTGTTTTTGCTTTGTTAGTTTAACACAGCTAAAGCTGCCTAGAAATTTATGCAGCAGAAAACCATTGCTTATTTTGCTTTAACTCCAAAGCCGTATTAAGAAGGCTTTTGTTGTTTGGCTAAATAAATGCTTGAAGTTGAGAACTTCAACTTGAATTTATCCTTTTTCGTATTGTTGGAATAAATAACTGATTGAAGTCACTGGTATATAAACTGTCAGAAAGAAGCGCTGGGGCCCTAAGGCACCCATAGTTCAATTCCCATTGTTTGAGGAAATGATAGATATCCCTGTTTGCTTTTTGAAGTAGTATATTCAAAGTTCTCCTTATTTCCTAACAAATCTCTTAGAAACAGCTCCAAGGTCAAAGGATGGGCTAACTTTATAAATAGTTTTCATGTAAACAGTATCTCGCTGTTTTTATGCTACCTTATTTCCAGTTATTCAATTTCTACTCTTGCAGGAAGCTTTAAAGATGCTTGTAAGCCCATATTAGTCAGAAAGTTTTCAACCTATAATATTGTATGTTTAGGAGTACTGTGTTTCCTCGAAAACAAGACAGGGTCTTATTTTCTTTTAACCCCCCCCGAAATAAGCGCTTGGCCTTATTTTTGGGGAGGTCTTATTATTTTTGAGGTGCAGGAGGCCCCTTAACCTTGGCCCACGGCCCACAGATCAGCTGATCCAGAGAGGTCTGGAAGTTCTGTCTTTGTTTCTGGCACACTCTTGCTAGCCCTAGCATCGCTGGGTCTGCCGCTCTTTTTGCGGCTGCCACTAAGAGAAAGGGCACAGTAGTTGGGTTCATGGGAGCAGCCTCCGTGAGGCCGTTCCATGTGGATGGCAGGTGCATGTGGGATGCATGGGGCATGTTCCCCCCTCCCCCCAGGAAATGGCAGGGACTGGCTGCACATGAGTTTAAATCTTTTAGGAGAGGGCATATTTTAGGTGGAGGGCTTATTTTAGCGCATACACAATTTTTGGGGAAACAGTGTAGTTGCCACTGTTAAAAGTGATGGAAACGTGTCACTGGTCCAATAGGTTGTGTTTTGCAGGCCTGCAAATTTTAAGTGAAAGGTAGGAGCAGCAAGACCCAGGTTGTAGTCCTCCTCAGTCATGGAAATACATTGAGTGACTCAAATGAGACTACTGTCAACTTATAAAGTGTTTCCATGTGTATTATCAAGTTGACATAAAAAAGGGAGGAGAATGTCATGCATACGTTTGGCCAGAGTCAGGTCTCATATTTCTACAAGTTCATAGCCTGCCGCAGCACCTTGTTGGTGGATGTGATTTATGACACAGAAGGGAGGGGATACAGGGGTAAAGTTCAGACACCATTGAGTTCAGACACCATTGAGTGGAAATCCGTTTCAGCTCCACAGAAGAACATGACAAAATGTTGATCCTAATAAATGAATGGATTACTTTTGAACTTTGTCTCGAGGCTCGTAAATTAATTAGGTCATCTTTTGGAAACTTCACAACTACTTTGCAGGATCATTGTTGTGAGAGAAATGCAACACTATGTACACTGCCTTGAGCTCCTGTATAGAAGATATGTAATAAAAGATGAACTAGAAATGTGTCTGAATCAATTCTGCAATGGATTTTAATAATAAGTGCACTTGATTTTCAAAAACAGTAATATAAAGGCTTCTGTATAAAACATTTTAAGATAAGGCCTGTTAAGTGTCAAACGTGTGTGTTAACATGTTAATATTAATTGGAGCCATTAGTTTTTATTTTCTTAAGCCAAATTGCTATGACACAGCAATTTATAAACAAAATCTACATTATATCATATATTAAAATGTGACATCACTATAAAAATTACAAATGCATAGAAATGCTTGTAAAAATAATATAGGTATGAAAAAGATTAAAATATTATTGCTTTAAAACAAAACGTACAACATTTTTTACAATTATATACTGTAGGTAAGTTCTTGATAGAGAAAAATGTTTTTGCTTAAAGATGCCTCTTTAAACTCCAGGTCAGTTAGTGGGCCAACCAAGGGCCATTCCCTCTTGGTATCTTTTGAGTCTAGCTCAACTTCAGTGACTTGCTGAAATGATTTGCAATAGCTTTATGGGATTTATTTTTTCAACTTCTCAGTCCAGTTTATGGTCCTGATTTCTTTCCATTTTTCCCATTTTATAACTATTGGCTCTCTCCAAAAAAAGGTTTTGAATTTTTACCCATCCCAAAAAACAAATTGGGCTGGCCCTGATTGCAATCAGGTGGAAAAGCTGCACAACAGTTGAAAGATCTGAATATACTCATCTACCATGGTAACCTTGTTCATTTATCAAGGTATTTATATGCTATTTAAAATAAGTGAAAAATTATCAGTGAAAGTATTATTATTATTGATAGGCAATATATGTAGTGAAGAAATTCTTGTATTTTAATAATGTTTTGCAATAATTCGCAGTTCAGCAATGTGTGGATGAACAACATGATTATTTTTAGACTAATATGGAAGTGGAACATATAAGTACTTTAAAGAGGTATGGAGTATAAAATTAACTGAAACAACAACCTTAGTAAGAGATCCTTTGAATTGTTATTCTATTTAAATTGCCACAATTTTTACAAAAAAAATTGTAGGGTGCTAAACAGATAATCTTGAGTTTTGATGCTCCCCAGATGAAAGCATATTCCACTCTAGTAATTTATTTACAGGGCGGGGCATAACCTTTTCCTAGGGGGTCACAGCAACACTTGTAATAACAACACAAATAATTCATACACCATTCGAAAGCCCATCAAAAACTGAGTTTATTGACACGATTTAATAGTCAGTATGACCACCATTAGCCCTTCGAACAGCATTCAAACGAGGTGGATAAGAACACAACAAATCTTCAAACAGTTCCGTTCGATTTTCCAGATTTTTCAACACAGTTTCCAAATTCATTCTCAAAGTTTCAATCAACCGAAACAAATTTAACATTTAATAGCTCATTCAATTCAGTTTTTTATGGGCTTTAAAATGAGGTGTCGCGGAAGTTGTAAACTGCTGTCGATCTTGCTGTGACCCCCTAGGAAAAGGTTATGCCCCGCCCTCTGGAAAATCTGGAAAATCGAACGGAACTGTTTGAAGATTTGTTGTGTTCTTATCCACCTCGTTTGAATGCTGTTCGAAGGGCTAATGGTGGTCATACTGACTATTAAATCGTGTCAATAAACTCAGTTTTTGATGGGCTTTCGAATGGTGTATGAATTATTTGTGTTGTTATTACAAGTGTTGCTGTGACCCCCTAGGAAAAGGTTATGCCCCGCCCTGTATATGCTTACATGATTTGATTAAATAGGTGGTGTAATAAGCCATATACAGGTAGTCCATCATATGCAACAGTTCATTTAGGACCATTCAAAGTTACAATAACATTGAAAAAAAAGTGACTTATAATCATTTTCATTGCTCACAACCATTGAAGCATCCCCATCGCCATGAGATCAAAAGATCAGCTTGGCAACTGACTCATATTTATGATGGTTGCAATGTCCTGGGGTCAGATGATCACCTTTATGCAACCTTTTGACAAGCAAACTTAATGGGCAAGCGAGATTCGCTTAACAATTAACTTAACAACTGCAGTGATTCAATTAACAGTGGCAAGCAAGATCGTAAAATGGGGCGAAGCTCACTTAACAACTGTCTTGTTTAACAACATAAATTTTGGGCTCAATGTATTTGTAGGTAGAGGACTACATGTAAAAGAATGGACTTGAAGGAAGTGTGGGGGAAAATGGAAGTTTAAACATGAGTGCAAATATACCCACAGCCTTGAAGCTAATCTTGAGCCAAAAAAGTATGGTACTTTCCTAGAATATTTCTCAGAAGCAAAACCTCCCTAATATCATAAATGTAGACAGGTCATAAATAATAAAACAAGATGATATTTGTTTAGTGTACAAAGCCTGATCTAAGGGGAATATTTGCAAATGCACACATTCAGCACCTCTCCCAATTCTTTGGGTTGGCCCTCCAAAGCTGTTTGTTAAATTATTATCTTTAATTTAATGGAATGGGAAATAAAGCATATGACTATATTAATTACCCTTAATTTTTAAAATTTTAGTTAATTTTAAATCATGTCATATTACATTTATCATGCCTATACTCCCTGATTTGGACTACAAAGGCCAAAAGTTTCCCTTAATCTGAAAAATTTATATATTACTGGTTTTTAAATACTTACCAATCAATATCAATCAATCTGATCTTATTCATCTATGCATGTGAAGCATGCAATGTAGGGATCACTGACTTTATATAGAAGAAATTGTCTTGGGATATGCTGCCACTTCAGATAATTTAATGGCAATTTGTTTTGTAATTAAAGATCATAGCAGATAGTTTTATACCAGTAAGTGCTGGCTACAATGAAAATAATGCTGTATTAGATAACTCATGTCCTGTTCTGTCATCGTTTCAGAGGTGTTTCCTTACCTAAACAGAGAAACAGAATGACTATGGGTGGGCAAAAAAGCAGTGGGTGTGGGAGCGACTTTCAACTTCCTGCCAGCTTTCCTTTGAAATTTCTTCTGTGAATCTGGCAGAGACCGTCAGAAATCAATCCTTCCTTCCCTCCCTCCCTCCTTCCTTCCCAATCCATGAATAAATTTGAATAAATTGCCTTGCTGATTGGAATCTGGTATTAAATGTCTGAAGTAATGGTGGATTTGCCTTGAATAATCACAGAAGGACTTCTTTGGCACCAAAATATATTATTTGGAAGAGGCAGTTATATTGTCTGATGTTCTTTCTGAACTAGTTTGCAGTTAGGTTCATCATTTCTATATTAATAAGGAGTTTATTAGGCAAAGATAGATAACTGCCTATCCCAGAGGTAAGCAACCTACAGCTCTGGAGCAGCATGTGGGTCTTTCATCCCTCTGCTGGTTCCCTGTCGCTCAAAATATGTGTTACAACCAACAATATGCAACACACAAGTGGGTTGCTCCGTTTCAGCTCTGTTCGGGCGAACCAGTAGTGGAATTCAGGCCTGGGTCGCAGAATTAGCAGGTACCCAAGCCTGCCATGCCCCCGATTGATTCCCTGGCTGCCGTTGGATCGCCGCCATTTTGGTTTTTATTGTCTGCCCGTGTATAGTTCACTGTAAATTGTTCTGCGCATGCACGAAGAAAAATTTATATTGAATAGTGCACATATACGCAGCATATATCTGGCGCACGGGTTGCGAACTGGTAGTAATACCAGCAGCAACCCACCCCTGATGAAACACCCACTGGCAAGCAATTTATTGAGCTTTTCGACCTCCTGGTAGGTTTTGTGGCTCCCAATGTTTTCTTTTCTGTGGGAAATGGATCCAAATGGCTCTTTGAGTGTTTAAAGTTGTCGGCCCCTGGCCTATCCTGACCTTTCCCTTCATAAAGCAGAAATTTGCAGTTTCTTCAGGGAAGAGGAATGCTTGACAGTGAGGATAGGCTTTGGCCATGTCACTAACATCAACGGAAATATTATGTCATATAAGACATACATTTTGTCTCACTGTTTCTCAAATTCCATTCTGTCCTAGTGGATCCATTCTGTACATTAGTCCATTTGAGGTAGACTGGTTCAAAAATTATTGCCTTGTGATGTCCCATTTTTCCCAATTAATAGTAATGACAACAAGACATTTAGTAATATATAAATGTAGATCTCGGATTTACTACATTATGGTGAGATTAAGCCAATAATGCTTTGCTTGTATCCTTTATACAGGTGAAACTTGAAAAATTAGAATATCATGCAAAAGTTCATTTATTTCAGTAATACAACTTAAAAGGTGAAACTAATATATGAGATAAGACTCATTACATGCAAAGCAAGATAGTTCAAGCCGTGATTTGTCATAATTGTGATGATTATGGCATACAGCTCATGAAAACCCCAAATCCACAATCTCAGAAAATTAGAATATTACATGCAATCAATAAAACAAGGATTGTACATAGAACAGTATCGGACCTCTGAAAAGTATAAGCATGCATATGTACTCAGTACTTGGTTTGGGCCCCTTTTGCAGCAATTACTGCCTCAATGTGGCGTGGCATGGAAGCTATCAGCCTGTGGCACTGCTGAGGTGTCCTCTTTTCTGATGAACACAACTTTTGCATCTCATTTGGAAACCAAGGACCCAGAGTATGGAGGAAGAATGGAGAGGCCAATCAAGCACAGTAATCCCATGGTCATTGAAGCAGGTTTTAGTGCTTTTGGCAAAAGTTGCTCTCATCAGAAAAGAGGACTTTGGACCACTGAGTAACAGGACTTTGGACCACTGTGCTTCATTAAGACCAGGGTCAACGCAGCCGTATACCAGGAGATTTTGGAGCACTTCAAGCTTCTGTCCACAGAGAGCTGAAGGCCGCTATTGAAGCATCCTGGTCTTCCATAACACCTCAGCAGTGCCACGGAAGCCTCAGGGCATTAAGAGATGTGCTTGGGTGTCAACAAATTCTGGATGTCTAGGTCACAGTGACCAAACTTTTAAAACTTTACAAACTTTACATCTGGAACATTTTGTTTTGTGTAACCTTCTGATACATAAACAACGAGAGCTTTTATACTTGGTTGCTGGATATGGTTTCTCCACTAGGAATATTTCAGACAATACCCCATGAAATTTAATGAAAGTGTTTCAAGAAGAGTAAATTATTTCTCTCTCACTTTCTGTACGTAAAATTGGAATAAATGCAAAAGAGAACTTAAATAGTGTAACATTGGATGAGCCTAAACATCTCATATTTCCTTTTATAATGGTGTATTGGTTTTCCTTTTCTCTGGCCTTCATTTTACACGATTCATATTTTGAGTCAATTATGATATTGATAGTACATGAAATTATTAAAATCCTGATGCTTATTTAAATAATATTTAAATATTCTGTGACATTTTTATAGGATAAATTTTTAAAATGATAACTGCTATTAACAGTTTTGTGTTTTGGGGAAAATGAGAATAAGTCCATATTTCAGGTATTCTGGATTCTTATCTTAAAATCTGTTAATACTTTCTCCAGTGTGTACCTGGTCAGAGCAACAAGTACAGATAGTTCTTGAATTACAACCACAATTGAGCCCAAAATTTCTATTTTTAAGTGAGACATCTGTTAAATGAATTTTGTTCAAATCTCACCGGCTCAGGGTTGACTCAGCCTTCCATCCTTCCGAGGTGGGTAAAATGAGGACCCAGATTGTTGGGGGCAATATGCTGACTCTCTGTAAACCGCTTAGAGAGGGCTGAAAGCCCTATGAAGCGGTATATAAGTCTACTGCTATTGCTATTGCTATTGCCCCATTTTACAACTTTGTTTCCCGCAGTTGATAAAGTGAATCAATGCAGATGTTCAGTTAGTGACACAGTTTTTAAGTGAATCTGGCTTCCCCATTGACTCTGCTTGTCAAAAGGTTAGAAAAGGTGATCACAGGACACTGCAGCCATCATAAGTATGAAACAGATGCCAAGCATCTGAATTTTGATCACCTGAGCATGGAGATACTACAACGTAAGTGTGAAAAATGATCATAAGCTACTTTTTTCAGTGTCATTGTAACTTTGAATGGTCACTAAATGAACTGTTCTAAATCGAGGACCACCTGTATTAATGGTTCTGTTAATTGCAGAATAACTATAGTTTTTATGAAATACTGCATTTGTTCTCTAAGACGCGTTTCAGTGTGCTATGCTCAGTGGTGGGATCCTCCTGGTTTAACAATTGGTTTGGTGATCATACGATTTGCGATCCTTAGAAAAAGGAGACAATCCTTTGCAACTTGACTATAGAAGTCCATTATTGAGAAAGCCAGAAGTTGCTACTAGAAGAAAGAATAGTTTATTGTTTCAGAGTGCTAATATTCTGTGCTGCTAGTATCTATGCTGGAAGCTTACCCAATATTGAAGCAGTGAACATAAAATGTTAAGAATTTCCCCCCACGTCATTTTAGATACAAATTTTGTCAGTATCATTTGTCAACTTTTTTTTTTTAATGTTTTGTAGTTTTCATTTGAGGCTCTGACAATGGTGCTTAACTTTCGAAATGGCACTGGATAGAAGTCCTAAATTTATAAATCTGTTGTACCATTTTTTGAATGTTTCTGTTGTTTAACCTTCTTATCCTTTTTCCTTAAAAATATTTTACATTTCTTTTCTATACGATGCTGAAAAAAATGACATGACTGATCCTTGTGCTTATGACTGTAGTATCCCTTCAGTCATATACCGTATTTTTCGGAGTATAAGACGCACCAAGGTTTTGAAGAGGCAAATTTAAAAAAAAAGATCTCCCAAAAACAGCACATTTTTCATGAAAATGGGCCCATTTTATTTTCAAAAAAGGGACAGAATAGCTTTTAGGAGGCTTATAGAATGCTTCTGGGGGTTGGGAGGGGGGCAAAATTGAGCAAAAAAGGGTCATTTTTTTGCTCATTTCTGCCCTCCCCAGCCCTCTGCAAGACTTCTAAAGGCTATGCACAGCCATTTTGGTGAAGGGGGTGTGGTTTCAGGAGGCAAACAATGCTGTATTCAGTGTATAAGATGCACCCAGATTTTTATACTCTGAAAGGGTGATTGACATATGAATTAGGGTGATTGACATCTGTCATGTATTAACAAGGGTTACAGCTTCTCAAGGTCACTCATTGCAATTTGCAACCTTTCCAAGAGGCTATTAGCAAGTAAAGTCAGTGGGGAAAACCGGATTTGCTTAACAACTGTGGCAAAAAATAGTTGTAAAATTAAGTGTGGCCCACTTAATGACCACATTACTTACAATAGAAATTCAGGTCATAATTGTGGTGGCAAGTTGACTATATGTATTCTCCTCAAAAGGAGTTGTTTTCCGCAATGAGAAAAGCTTCATCTGAAGTGCATTGAAAAAGACATTTATCAGGGTGGTACTCGACGTCGCAATGACATGACATGCAATCTTGGGGCTCCAGGATTGCTGTCGATATCTCTGTTACTGGACAGTCCTTTTGGACCTAAACTGTTCTGAAGGAACAGTGATAGAAAAGAGCATGTCCTGCTGATGTCAGGGACATTCAAAGTCCCTGATTGATCCAGGAAAAAGCTCTTTTTGCCAGCTACAAGAGAAGCAGCCAAAATAGCTGCAGAAGGTTGGGACAAGCCCTTGAAACAGAAGCAGTAGAGGAGAGACAGTGTGTCGAAATGGTGAGAAAATTTTTTATTAGAGAAGAGAATTAACCCTGGTTTAAAACTATCATGTTATCTCTTTCACTTTAATTTGTTTTCTATGGATGGACTTTTTACAAATGCCTCTTACTTTTCAATTGGACTGGTCTCCCCCCCCCTTCCTCTATACTTTTTCCATTTTTTGTATTTGTGGATTAAACGTTTCTACCTTTGTAAGGCTCGGTCGGATCGTAATCTTTAAACATTTTTTCCCTTTCCTCTTCTGGAGTGCAGAGCTTACAGAGAAGAGGCAAAAACAGAGGAAAAAGATGTAACACTGCCATCTAGTGGCTAGAGGCTTGGCAACATCTGATAGTACAAAGACTTTGTTTACTGAAAGGGCCAGTGGAAAATGTTTTGTTTATACAGGTGTTTTTTTGAAGGAAAGAGAAAGCTTTGATCTGAAAAACTTCACTGAAATTGTTTGGAACCTAGCAAAAGCCTTGGACGTTCTGGCAGTGTTTGTAATCTAAAAATGGCACAGGAAATAACATTGCAAAGAATTATATTAGAAATCCAAAAAGTTTTAACAATCACAGAGAAAATTGAAAAGAGACTTGAAATTATAGAGCAAAATACGGAAAGTACAGAGATAATGACAGAGCTCAAAAAATCAGAGACATATGAAAGTGCTAAGAAAATGGTTGATACTGATAGGAAATTAAGAGTGGAGGGAAATGACAAGTGTGAAATAAGGAAAGGAGAGATCAATGAACTGGAACTTTATCTCAGATGTCAAAACATAGATGAAGAAAGGGGAGAAAATATGGCAGAAATAATGAGAGTAATCTTGGCAGAAGCACTAATGATAACAAAAGTTAAGCTGATGAAAAGAGCAGAAGGAGGGGTTTTGAATCCTTACAAGACATGCAATGAACAATAAATTCTCAAGAGAAGTCCACATAGGACTTATCAAGAAGACACCTAGAATACAGACTTTACAAATGGCAAGAGATATTGGACTACACTATTCCTGGAAGGATACAGGATGATGAAACGAAATGTCACAATAAAACTTAGTTTAATATAGTTAAATTTTGAGTACTATGTATAAGACAAAGTAATAATAGCTATAGTTAAATAAATGATCAATAATGATAATAAAGCATTTATATATATTAGATTGATAATATGACATTTTATACAAACTGCGGATTATGGAGAAGATGCTGAAAAGCCCTTTTATAAATAAATAAATAATTATATATAGAATAGAATATAAAGATGTAATATCTTTGGATGATTTTAGGATGATGTAATGAAATGCCATAATATAAATTTACTTCAAATTTAATATGCCTTATGTTGAAAGGATGCAATAATAGCTATGCTTAATGAATGTTTAATAATTCTAACAATTTGTATACATGTACATTAGATTGATGATACTAATAATGGAAAAATATGGAATTGAAAATTATTAGAGAATGTTATTAATGCTAAAATAATAGAATGACTTAGAATAAGATATTAAAAAATCTTTTATTATTGGATATATTGAAGATAATATAATGAATTATTATAATTGGTTACATATCTAGAATAACTTGTTTAAAATGGAGAAACAATAGTGATAATCAAACAAAGGAAGTATGATAACAATGTATACAAAGATATTGGATTGATAATATGTGATTTTTGATAAAGTTCAAGCGATGACTATGGAAAGGACGCAGAAAGACCCTATAACCAGTCGACACACTGTATGTAGTTGAAGAGGTTTTTATGTTATATGTTATATGTTTTGTGTGCTTGTTTGTTTGAAAATAAAAAATATATATCTAAAAAAAGACATTTAAAGTCTGTGTTGCAAGATTGTGTTGACAAATTACTGTATTTTTCGGAGTATAAGACTCATCTTTTCCCCCCAAAAAAGAGGTTGAAAATCTGGGTGCGTCTTCTACACAGCATTTTTGATCTATCAAAACCTCACCCCCCTTTATAAAAATGGACGTGCAGAGCAGTGGTGGGTTGCAGGCGGTACACCCTGATACGGGTGTTTCTGCCGCATACAGGCATGGCACGTAGAGCCCCTGTGCGATGCTCCGTGGAGCAGTTGGAGCGTCACGGAGGCGCTAAGACGCATGCACACGATGTGCGCGTCCATGAGGACACTGCCGGTCTCGTTTCAACTGTACCGGTTAGAATGGGATTTGAAAACTACCACTTGTGCAGAGAGTTTGGGAGACTTGCAAAGTTTTCCTGGGGGCTGGGGAGGGCAAAAAGGAGCAAAAAACCCAGGCTGTTTTTGCTCGTTTTTGACCCCCCCCCCCAGCTCCCAGGAGCACTCTACAAGCCTCCCAAAGCTCTGCATGCCTCTCTTTTTTTGTGCAAAAAATGAGGCGTATAGGGGGTTTGGGAGGCCTGCAGAGTGCAAAAACTTTTTTTAAAAAATTACCTCTTCAAAATCATGGTGTGTCTTATACTCTGGTATGTCTTATAGTCCGAAAAATACAGTAACTGTAAAAAAAGTCAGCTGTAAATCAAGATGTTTAAATAATGAGAATCAGAAAATATATCATTTAACATTCATTTAACTTGGTTTTAATTTTCTTAGTTTGTAATAGTGTGAAATTTGGAGGACTTCTTTTAGCACCTGTAAATCCTTCTACTCTACCTGATTTTAATTTTCTGTACTTTTTTCCAATGAAAAAAAATTAAATAGAAGCTTGCATTTCAAAAAGCAGAATACTAGCTTCCATTATATGTTTTATTTATAGAAATACCTTTAGACCTCACACAATCTGTATAAGCAACTTTAGCCATTGAAAATACTAGATGGTTTCTTTTCAATTCATAAGAACGTGCAGCTGTCAAAGATTTAAAAAGTGGAGGAATGGAAAGAAGCATCTGGAGCATTAGAAATAAGTGATACGGAGGAACGTCAACACTATTTTGTGATTGCATACAATCACAGTCACATTTTATGAGTAGGAGGAATAAAGTCCTTCAATGATCATCTTTTGTTTTGTTTTATAGAACATCATCTTAGAATTTGCCCTTTCACCCAGCAAACATGTTCAACTGCCAACGTAGCTCTTGAATTACCACACTTATCTTACTCTGAAGAGGTGTAAAGAAAACTAGCTGTTTGTATTCATTGTGCAACATGTTTTCCGAGAGTAAGATTGCACTAAACTTTGAATTTAATTACATATTTCTGTAATTTGCCTGACCTTTCTTTTGCTGATTTGCTTCCTTTCCTTATAGCATGCTTCAAAAATGAGATGGGGTGGGTGGGATAAGTTCATTTTTCTACAAGGTTTTTCAGATTTCCCGTCTTCTACATCCAACTGCTGTTGTTACAGAGAGATTTATGATAAACTTCTTATAAGAAAATGAAAGAAACAAATATCAGTCTCTCATCCTAGCAACCAATACTGTGGTAGGCTGTGCACGGAAAAGAGAGTTAATAGTTCCTTTTCATGAGCACACCGATGCAGGCTTTGAACTACATAGAACTCTATGGCCAGCACTTTGAATAGCCTTTGGAAACACACTGAAAATCATTACAGCTCCAACAGCAGCAGTTGAGCACATAGGTTGTTGCGTTTTGTATCAGTTGAAGTTACCAGCTAATTTTTAAAGGAAGCATATGTAAGCAGTAATAATACGAGGGACATGCAGTAAACACCATGAAATAACCAACTTGTGGCAAATGACCTAAGTGGGCAGCAAACAAAGCTGCAACCAGGTGCATTCAATTGGGTGATGTTTGTCATGTTTACTGCCATTTCTTATTAGTTATAGGTTTTGTACTATTATTAGTACAAAATTGAAACTTGGAAAATTGAGTAAACATGTTTCCTGCTTTGATCCTTATTGTGCTCACATGTGAGCAAATTTGAGCTGTAAAATGTGAATGGACTGTTTTTGCTTCGTAGAAGTGTTGCTGACATGGAAAGGAGAATTGTTGCAGAATTTGAGGATGCTTCTCAGATGAAAGTGTTTATAAATCCACCCACTGAGAGCATTGGAGTGAATTTAACCCCCCACCCCCAATTTTCCTCCTTGTTGATCAGTGCCAGATAACAATGACAGTCTTGTCGTTACTTAAACTTGTCACTTTTTACATTGTCTGGTAAATTACTGCAAGGGAAAATAATAAATTTCTACAAATTCAGCAAATATTGAACAAGGAAACTTGGTTGCTATTGTGGTGCAATATACATAATGACTGAAGAGGGCAGAGAAGAGCAATAAATATAAATATAGGCACAAATGTGCATTTTTTTTGTTTTCCCTCTTAATCTCCCAGCCCTTTATTTTTAGCACCATAGTTTCATGAACTTGGAACATGTAGATCATTAAGTCCAATTCCCTAGTGCCATGATGGCAAACCTATGGCATAGGTACAGAGGGGGCGGGGTGCACAGGAGGGTATCATAGGTGCATTGCATTATGGGTATGGGCATGTGCGCACATGTTGAAGTGCACACGCGCACACTTTCCGCACGCGAGGACAAAATAGTTAGCCATCACTGCCCTCATGAGTGCGGGAATGCAAATTGAAACAGTCCTAGAGATGGCTCTTCTGGTTAAACACATCCAGTGAAAGGGAACACATCACTTGAGGTTCTGGTTCCATTATTCTTTTCTAGAATTCAATCAAGATTAGGCTAATTTAAATCCATTATTTTATGTATTGCAATCTGGTGGAGGGGAGGGAGAGGAAAGTTCATGAATGTGTTCTGTATGGCAGATAGTTGAGAATGCTATCATATATCTTCCCTAATTTCTATACAATATGCCAAATGTACATGGAAATATTTATCCAAAGGAGGTGAATATCGGGGGGTGAGGGGTGGGGAGTATTTTTGCTGACTGCTATTTTTTTAAACCATGGAGATCCTACATCTATTTTGCTAGTATAGCATTCAACTGATTTACAGAAGAGACAACTGGATAGGTAGATGACAAAGAAAAAGCACTCTTGGACTTCATCAATAAAAGAGCACAGATCTCTTGTCTCCTTTCCTGTTTTTTTTAAAATAATCAGTAGGTGGGGCTGGAAATCTCCGCCGTAGAGAGAGGTACGTGCAACTTGCAACTTTGCTGGAGGTGCAACATGCAAGGAGTAGGGCAGCCCTCATTGGCCGGAATGAGGTAATGGTGCTGTTGTGGCAAGAAAGGATTGTGGTGCAGGCGGGCTGAAGCAACAGGTGTTGGCAATCTGCAGCTTTTTTGCCCCCCTGCTGTGGCTTCCTGTCAGCTGAACCCACCACTGGCTGGCCCAGCCCTCCACACATACACACACACACACACACACACACACACACATACATACATACATACATGAGAGAAAAAGAGAGAGATGAGAGAAAGGGAGAGATGAAAGAGATACTGAGAGAGAGATGAGAGAAAGAGAGATACAGAAAGAGAGCGATGAGAGAGAGATAAAGAGAGAGATGAGAAAGATACTGAGAGAGCGATGGGAGGGAGGGAGGGAGACGGAGAAAGAGAGAGAGAGAGATGAGAGATCCTGGTGGGTTTTTTGGGGGGAAATGGGTCCAAATGGCTCATTGGATGTTTAAGGTTGGCGAAACAGGCGGCCAAGCTAAGTGCCTGAAGGACCCCATTCCATCACTGGGAGTCCAGGCACTTCAGTGAGTGGCCCGCTGGATTCATATTAGTGGTCTGCGGGATTTAAAATTATGAATTTAGTGACCCCTGAGGTCCGAAAGGTTGGTGACTCCTGCTTTAAACAATGGAAAAAAGGATTAGTAAGAATGGTAAATGTATCCTACTTTTTAGAGTGTGGTAAGCTTGATAATTAGAGGAGAGTTTGAAATAAAATCAGAAATAAAAAAAATCTTTTAAGTTAAAAAAGCACCCAATTCACCAAATAGCTCAAATAAGAAATAATATACCAAGAATAGAGGTAAATGATGCAAAACATTGTGGGAAAGATATTGTAACTAACTATGATCTTTTGTGCTGTAACACTTTGTTGAAAGCCCTCATGTGTATATCATACATAAATATCCAGCTTCCCAACATACCACATTTCTGATAGGAAAGAAATTTGGCTTTCTTTCAATCTCTGGAAAGTTTTCTTATCTGATTGTCTGGAGAAAATATTTGCCCCAAGTGATCTAATTATCTCAACTCAAAACAATGTGAAAATTGTTGCAACTATTGGAACAAACAAACAAGACTTAAGTCATCTGTAGTTGGCCTAGTGTTCCCACAACTCCTTTTTATGCTGTTAAATCAGTGCTTTGTTTTTAAAGTTATGCTAGGGAATAGGACTAATAAATCATGTTGTAACACTTTATGCGTATGGGCATGCCCTTGTAAAACTAGTTAGCTGCAAGTTTTTGAAATGGAAAACTAAACAATGAGGGTATGCATATTGCTTGAGGGGTCATGAAAGTGAGAGGAACAAGCCCTATGCATTGAAAACCTGCTGTGATTCAGCTGGTTGTCATCTTCATGTATTTTATTCCTCTCAGAAGTTGTTTTCAGGCAAATCTATCCTGAATGTAATATATCAGAATTGGAAGACCTCACAATTTTTCTTTTATATTTAATTTGTCAGTTCATTCATCTTATCAGCCATCCAATAGGGAGATTTTTTCTGGTTGATGTGTAAAACAAGCAAAATAATATGATAGATTAAGATGCAACAGACAGTAAATGTAAAGATGGATAGATTAAGATGCAACAGAACAAATCGCAAAGACTGCAGCAATGATCATATATAGACATGTTAAAAAACAATTTTCATAAAATGAAACAATGGCCCTAAAACTGCAGTACAGTATAAAATTTAAAAGCTCGAGAAAATAACATTGAGATTTAAGATAGACACTGCCTGCATACCTTTCTAGAAAGATTTCACAGTTGAGGTGCTTTGAAGGAACACCTGTTTTCCTGGGCACTGCTTGGAGAGTCCAAGTATGGGTTAAATTAGTCTGGTTGCTCTGGGACCGAGGAATTCTTTTCCTTGGCCACGCCTCCTGGTGCTCCTTAACGCCAGATTTTTTTTCCTCAGTCTGGCCCGATTAAGGACTAAAATTGTGTAAAATTTAAACCAGGCTTGGACTCTTCTCTTTTCTGTTTTACCTTCATAATTTTTCCTTGCCACTTATCTTTTTTTTTGTCTTCCTGAAGTTTATTTTTATTCCTTTTGACCTCCTTTTTCTTTGTTTTCCTCTTTCTGCATTGGACAGTGTGTGAGGTAGGAGCGGACGTGGGGGGTGGTCCGCTGACTGCGCCGCTTGAGGATGGCAGCAGGGGCGCTTAAAGAGCTTTTTTCCTTCCTGAAGGGCGGCAAAGCTCTCAGTGGCTGTTGACAGCGCGGGACAGTCTATTTTTAGCTTTTTGAGTGCTGCCGGGCTGCGGAGAGCCTTGCAGGTGCATTTCAACCTTGCAGCCACCATTTTCTCCTCTACCACCCTCGCACCAGTGGGGTGGCCATTTTGAAGGGCTCATTTTTCACGCCCTTTTCTTCTAGCCTCATTTGCTGACTTGTCCGACACCCGCAGATTGTTGCCGAGTGGTCAGCTGGCCCTCTTCGGGGCTCTGAAAGGGTTGCTACCTCTCACCTTTGGAGCATTGGGCGGCGCTGGTGTCCTTGGCCACAACCCGGTCATACACCGGTACAAAGAGGGTTGATTACATTTTTGCCCCTCTCTGGCTGATCTGCATAGGCCGCGCAGCCACCCTGGTTCACAGTACTTGGCTTGTTTGCCACCCGTGAGAACACGCAGCTACAACGGTTCTTCTCCCACTTCTACTTGCCGGGATGCCCTCCGCTGCAGGTGGCCTCAGGAACTGTTATACGATTTCCTCCACTTCCGCTTCTGCCACAAGTGATCTGCAAAATCATTGCGGAAAAGGCGGAGGTGCTGCTGGTAGCGCCTCACTGGCCCCGGAGGTCCTGGTACGCCAACCTCGTCAGCCTCTCGATGTCCAGCCCGTGGTGAATCCCTCAAGGCCAGGTCTCCCACAGCCAGGGAGTCATCATCCATCTGGATCCCCAATGGCTCCAGTTGGCCATCTGGCACTTGAGGGGGACCTCCTGAGGAGGGACGGCTTGTTGGAAGAGGTGATACGTACCATCCAGGCGACCTTCGATGACCAGAATTTATGATTCCACGTGGACCACCTTCACCAAGTGATGCGATAACTTCCAGCTTGATCCAGTCACAGCAACAGTTCCCCATATGTTGGACTTTCTACAGGAGGGCCTCGATAGGGGACTTGCTCCCAACACCCTTTGATGCCAGGTCGCTGCGTTATTCACTGTTTGGTCTGGTGCTTCGGCTCAGCCCCTCAGCAGATTACCAAGAGTTCGGTGCTTCCTCAAGGGTGCCTCCAATCTGCGCCCTCCGGTGGTCCACTGGTATCCAACCTGGCAGTTATTGGTGATCCTACAGGCTCTCACTTCAGCTCCTTTCGAGCCTCTTTGTATGACTTCTCTCCAACACTCTTAAGACAGTCTTTCTTATTGCTATAACATCTGCAAGGAGAATATCAGAACTGGCAGCTCTATCTGTCCTAGAGAACCTCTGTATCATACATCCAGAAGAGTTGTGCTAGAAGGGAACAGCTAAAGAATGGGTCAACTTGGGAGTAAGACCACAGGTGGATGATGAATGGCCACTCCCAGAGGAAATAAAAGAGGAGTGAAAGGGGAGTGGAGTTTGCAGGAGACAATTAGTTCGCTTAATTGGTTTGTGACTCTCTGAGACACTTTGCCAAGTTTTGCAGATATTGGCCTGATCTTATCAAGCCAGATAAGGTCTGTGACTGTAAATCCTCCCTTGAAAGACTTTGCTGGATGTGAAAGAGCAGAATTCACAGTAAATTAATAAAAGGGTTTTTTGTCAGGACAAGGAGTTTGCTTCATGCTCTTGGGCAGCTTAGGTCAGAACAAGACCAATGATTGTGAACCTTTTAGACACTGCTCAAACCGTGTGTGCGCAAATGTGTGCATATGTGAACATTCATGTGTGCGCATGTGCAGATATGTGCACATGCGCAGCAGAGACCCAAAGACCAGCTGGCCACTGGGAGGCGGGGCATCCCAACAACAGCAGCGCAGCAAAAAATAAGATATTTTTCTTTCGTGAGCTTCTGTTTCATCACTTGCAGAGAAACAAGCTCACAAAAGAAACGCCACGGAGATCTGACCTGGGGTGATGGCGCTCATTCCAGCAGAGAGGGTTCCGTATGCCACCTTGGGCAAGTGTGCCATAGGTTTGCCATCATGGGGCTAGACAGTGAGGAAGGGCTTGTTGGAGGCTGTTCTTGCTATTGCTGGTTCTTGCTTAGTTTAGTTCAACTTTTGCAAGCAGTCTTTATTGTTACACATGTTAGATAGAGTGCATACTTTTATAAATGAAACTTATTGTAATCTGATGGATAGTGTAATTTTTATTTGGATTAACTACTTTAATTATATCTTCTTTTTATCTATTGGTTTCTTGTCCTGAGCATTCTTTTTAAGTAAAAAGTTGGGGTATAAATAAATAAACAATCTGTGCTCTGATATCAAAGCAGCATTTATGCAAGGAAAAGAGGAAAAGAGACTGTGTTATTTGTATGTCTTTAAACTTTACAAGCACTTTTCAGAAGAAAGCAGAAATATTTTTATTGATTTGCTCAATTTTGTTTACTTGCTACAATCGACTTCCCTAAGTAAGAGACATTTGTATATGTACATTTGCCATATATTTAAAATATGTAAAGCTAGAATTTAAAGCTAAAGCAGTGTCCAATAATAGTTTTTTTAAAAACTTCTAGTCTTGAACATGTATATTTAATCAGTGTCTCATCGTTTGCAATTGATAATTACTGTTTGTAGGTGCCTGTTTGCTAGAAACACTGCAGAAAAACTCAGAGACAATATAATTATTAAATGATAAAATTTATCAACAAACAATTTTAAAATATTCAAAGTACATTAAAGTGCCAGACATAATTTGAGACACCAATTTAAGAGTGACTGCCAGAAGGAAAATGAGTAGGGCATCCAAGATTTTGGTTAGGAAATAATTGTTAGTTACAGTGCTGAACTACATTTTGGCAGTTTTTTTTGCTGATAGTGAAAGCTGTAAGACTGGTTTGGTGAGACGTTGCTAACAGCACAGGCCCAATAATGATTGTGACCAGCTCAAATCTGTTGACCCCAGAAAAAGCTTGAGCAATTTAAGCACGTAGCAGAATGTGCTTTTTGCCTGTTGTTTCCTACTTTTAAGCAATTGCTGGGTGAGAATTGGAATGTTGGAGAATTGGGCTGGATTGTTTTTAAATGTCTTCATAAAGGTTGAATATAAATTTGAAGCCTAACCCACAATTGCAGTTAACAACAGTTTTTGAACAGTTTAAAAAAAAATTAATTTCCATTCCCAAATCTGTATTTCTGCTTTCACAAGATGTAGTATTAAATAGAACTTGGAGTTGTAATGGGGGTAGTCATATTGTTTCATGTGCTAGAAGCACACTAGGCCACATCTATGGAATATGTTAAGACGGTATGTAAGACCTTGTTCCCATTTCATAATTCCTTCCTCCAGCACATACCATATTTTTGGAGTATAAGACGCACTGGAGTATAAGACACACCAAGGTTTTGAATAGGCAAATTTTAAAAAAAGTTTTTGGACTCTGCAAACCTCTCAAAAATGGGCTGTAGGAAGCTTATAGAGTGCTCATGGTGGCTGGGGGGGGGGGGCAAAAGTGAGCAAAAAACAGCCCATTTGCTGCTCATTTCTGCCCTCCCCAGCCCCCAGGAGCTCTCTGAAAGCTTCCTACAAGCTATGCATGACCATTTTGGTGAAGGTGCGGGGTTTCAGAAGGCAAAAAAATCGCTGTATTCAGTATATAAAACGCACCCAGATTTTCAGCCTCTTTTTTGAGGGAAAAGGGTGCATCTTATACTCTGAAAAATGTGGTACTTTTAAAAGTAGCTATTCTTAGACAAAATTCTTCTGCACTGAAACTGAGTAGAGTACAGTAGTTCCATTTTTAATTATCTACCTGTGAAGAACTTTGTAGCAATCTTGCAATTTCAGTATATTGTTGACATTTTCTTAGCTGTGGTGGCGCAGTGATTAGAATGCAATACTGCAGGCTACTTCTGCTGACTGCCGGCTGCTGACTGTTTGGCAGTTGAGTTTCACAGGCTCAAGGTTGATTTGGCCTTCCATCATTCCAAGGTCGATAAAATGAGGAGTCAGATGGTTGGGGGTAATATGCTGACTCTCTAAACAGCTTAGAGAGTACTGTAAAACATTGTGGAGAGGTATATAAGTCTTAAGTGCAATATTTGTTCTATATATTTCCTCCACCCTTCTGGTAAGCGTCAGCAGGTGGTAGAACTTGGCTGACTTTGTCTCCAAATCTGAGTGGGTGTTATACACTGAATACAGCATTTTTGGCCTTCCGAAACCCTACCCCACGAATCTTATTTTTTTGCAAAAGGGGTTTGGGAAGGGCAAAAACGAGCAAAAAATGGGCCCATTTTTCACAAAAATGGGGCTGTTTTTCCCCTCCCAAGCTGCCAGGAGCACTCTGCAGGCCTCTCAAACTCTCTGCATGCCCCTTTCCACAGAAAATGGGGTATGCACAGGGTTTGGGAGGCCTGCAGTGTGCTCCTGGGGCCCAGGCAGGGCAAAAACTTTTTTTTAAGAAATTACCTCTTCAAAATCTTGGTGCATCTTATACTCTGGTGCGTCTTATTGTCTGAAAAATAGGGTAGCAGTGTCATATAGCAAACGGGTCCCTGTCTCTTTGGGGATCTTTTTCGTTCATGGTTTGCTTAAGTACTGGAATACATCTCATTTCCACATGCAACAAGTTTGGATACACAGGCAAATGTTATTTTGCAAGTATTACAACAATAGCAGACAAACTTTTGATGTCCAGGAATTCTTAAAAGGTGTGAAATGATGATGATTCAAAAGTGGAGACTCTCTTTTCTCTCTTGTGTTGGTTTGTTGGTGCTAGTTTAAACTAACATGTTAAATCTTTTAAAGCTGTATATGACATTTTTTGTTTTTCTGGCTTACAACAACAAAAACACACTGCCAGCTTTTATACTGATGACTAGAGAAGGTTTGAAGCCATAGAAAGATGGTTATGGACCATGTGCATCTCAAAGGATGAGTTACTCACCCCTAGATTGAAAACCGACCATATCTTATGCCTGAATTTATCTTTGCCCTCTTAAATACATAGAGAGGATGTGGCCTGATAATTTTTCCTCTTCTGACTAAAAATCTTGGTATCAGAGTTCAATATTAATTGTTGATAAAAATTAATTTGCCAATTTTGTACTTCGTGTTGTTTAAATATATTACGTTTTATATTGGGGTTCTTGTGTCTCTGGAATCTTCTTTCATTTCCTGTGAATGCAAAAGCAGATTACTATGTTTTTATAGTAGTCTTTATTTATGTAGTTCTGTAGAGGAGGGTCAGCATATGACCTCTACATTGTAGATGAAGTAGGTGAGTGAAAAAGTAGCTTGCTAAGAATGTCCAGCAATTTTAAAGTTTGGGAGGGAGTCTACCTCTTGCAAAAAGCTTAGTCATTTACACCATATTATAGCCCATTACATTTGTCTTGTCAGTTTCCCTTCCCAGTTCATTATAAAACAGTTCATCTCTTTTCTCCTTTTTGTTCTTCTGCATGCCAGGAGGAAGACAAATTGTCCGCTACTTGTGCATCTTCAGCAGTTAGATCTATGTGAAATTCACTCTCTTGCAAAAGGCTTAATTGTGCTCAACCTTCTTGATGCAATTTAATCTGAGTGCTAGCCTGCCGCACCCACATCTTGTTCTCCCACTTTTTCCTTTCTGAATATTATGTGCCCTTGCACAATATAACATACTATGTTTTGGAATAATGGATTTGCTCTATCAACTATTTATGAAGCTAGGCTCCAATGTTGAATTTTCATTTAGAAACATAGAAAACTGACAACAGAAAAAAACCTAGTGGTCCATTAAGTCTCCTCTTTGAGTTTGTTTTTTGTTTACTTATTTATTTATTATGTTTTAAATTATTTTTATATTTTATATTTAATTTTAATTTTTGTGAGATAATGCACATGTGTTTATCACAAGCATATTTAAACTCGGTTTTCAATCTCAATTTGAGAAAAGGAGAACAATTTAGTTTGGCTAGAAATGAAAATGGAATTAAATGATCTGTATTTGGTTATCTAAAAAGGAACTTGAAAAAATTAAGAGTATGTGTATGGGATGCATCTTAGACATTAAAAAGTAGGTTTGCTTTAATTGCAGATCTGTGGGACCCTGTGTTTGTTGTAAAGTGATCATATGAGAGGATGCCAAACATGGAATTGCATCTATATAATATGTGGCATTTAAAATTCAAGCCTTTTCCAGTTCATGTTTTATTACTATTTTATATTTTTAAAAGCAAATGTTACTTACAGTCGTGACATTTAAAAGATGTATATAATTCAGAAGCAAACAAGGATGATACTTACCAATAGCAAACAACTCAAAGAAAGAGTACAGATAAGTGAATGTGTGGGTTGGTGGATGGATGCATACGGTTTATGTCTATTTATGTCCTTGTTGAATGCTTTGTGGTAGAAGAGAACAAATGGGAGCTTGGGTCATTTGGTGCAGTAGAATTGATGTGCATGACAGATAGTCCTTGATTTATGACCACAATTGAGTCCCAAATTTCCATGACTAAGCAAGACAGTTATTAAGTGAGTTTTAGCAATAGCACTTAAACTTATATACTGCTTCATAGTGCTTTACAGCCCTCTCTAAGTGGTTTACAGAGTCAGCATATTGCCCCTAACAATCTGGGTGCTCATTTTACCAACTCGGAAGGATGGAAAGCTGAGTCAACCTTGGCCCTGGTGAGATTCGATCTTCCAAACTGCTGGCAGCCGGCGATCAGCAGAAGTAGCCTGCAGTACTGCACTCTAACCACGTTTGGCAGCTACACATTGTATTTAATATTTGGGAGACTTAAGATATGCAAAGTGGAGGGGGCTGTATCATATGTTGGAGAATGGCAGAGCTGGATGTGGGTTTTCTTTCTTAAAGGATGCATACTATGCATATATTAGGGATTAAGTATACTTTAAATATGGTTCTCATTTCAAAATAGCAATATTTTCCCCCCCAGCAATATCATTCAAAAAAGGATCTAGTAGCTTCCAGAAAGGATTTGGGGCTGCACATGCAATCCTGTTGCCATAGGTTGATCACTTAGACTGTGTAGCAAGGGAGTGTTGGATTTTTTTTTTAAAAAACCCCCTCAAGTGGAGTAGGGAGCTTGGTAACTATATAGAAAGATGGTGTCCATGAAACCATCTTGGTGCCTCCTGAATTAAGCATCTTGACAAAGCAAAGCTGCCTACTCACTAAAACAATGTACCCTGTTTGCCTGAAAATAAGACCTCCCCCAAAATAAGCCCAAGCCTGATTTTTTTAGTGTGCTCCTAATAAGTCCTACCCAAAAATAAGCCCTAGTTAAGAGTGTCATCAGCAGGGGGCATGGTCAGCACTGGAGGCAGTGAGGGCATGGGGCTGATAGTGTCCAGTAGCAGCCGCAACTTCTGCAACGCAGGAGAGTTGATTACCTGTCCAAGCAGCAGGCGGTAGCAGAGGGGTAGAGGAAGGAAGGCCATCCCAATACACTGCACAGGCTGAGAGAAAGCCAAGACACATGAAGACAAACCTCATGTGGCCGCCTGCCACTCCATCCAATTGTCTTTTGACTTGCCTGCTCCGTTGCAGCCGTGAGCAAGCAGAAGAAGTGGGCCAACCCTATTTTTGGGGAAACACAGCTAGGTAGCCATTGTTAATGAATGCCTCATGTAGTGCCCATAAGCAGTTATGATAGTGATGAAAATATACCTTTATGATGAATCCTCCCATTTATGACCTTTACAGATCTGTACAGCAAAGGAAAGCTGAAGAAAGATCTTAAGCACAGTTGTGGTTTCTTTTAGCAGCCACTTTGCTTAATGATGAAGTTGCTGACCTCAATTGTGGTTGCTACTATTGAGAACTGCAATTGTTATTTTTCTAGTGATGTTTAGTCAAAATGCTTGGCTAAATATTTCTTTCCAGGTTTGATCCATTGCATCTAGTTTGGCACTTGGGGAGTATAACATTTATGCATAGAGTTGCCTATACATTAATAAATGCAAACTGGCATTTTGCTTGAGTACTTGATAAGAACTATATTTATGCTGGGCTCCCAAATTGCTTACTGCCTATTCACTGGTTACTCTGAGGTCTTTTTAGCTTTATATGCTTTCCTACTACAGCCATGAAACACGTTATTTGCGGGTCATAGGTACTTTTTTCAAGCAATTCTTACTTTTTTCTTACAATACATTATATTTGTTTTGGTAAACATACAGTAGATTTACAATACAATATAATAGCAGAGTTGGAAGGGAGCCTGGAGGTCTTCTAGTCCAAGACCTCCAAGGTCCCTTCCAACTCTGCTAATGTATTGTATTGTAAATTTAAAACCACCCTCATAAAATAGGAATAAATAAATGTTCTTACTTAATCCAAAAGTTCAAATAATATATATAGAACAAAAATGTAATTGATACTCATTAGGGTGCTATCATTTGAACACTGAAAGGAGATTCTGAGGTGATAAAGAACTAACAAAGTCAGCAACTTATTTTGCTTTCTTAAAATGATCTCTTTCTATTCTAAACAAGTTAAAGGAGAATTACTTTAAATTATTTTACTGATGGACTCATACTTTAAAGATCTCTTTATGCAGTAAATAAAAAAAAATGGGTGTAACTTAAGCTACTTAAACATACCATACTGGAATGTGGTATGGTATATATTCATAGCATTTGACCATAAACCTCTGGATGACAAAAATAATTGCATGAAGATTTAACTAGGATTGAAATTAGTCTATCCATACCTAGTTCTTAATATTATATTCTTGACATGAAAAGGCTGACATGCTTTACAGACATTTATCCACTGCTTGAGTGAATAAATGAGTGTGCCTGATTCAGAGGGCCTGTCGGGGAACGCAGGATATGTGGGGGTGCTTGAGGGGACCACGGACACGGGAGTGGGTCGGAGCATCACGGTCATAACGGGGAGGGGCAGGTATGGCGGGGACTTTAGGGCTGGCCATTACCGGGGAAAGAGGGCTCGCTACGTCACAGAGATCCCTCCTTCCGGCCCTATGAGTCCCACTCCGAGGCCAGATGGCGCGAGTAATCAGGACCCTGGTCTCAGGCTGTTGTCGCTAAATGTCAGGTCTGTAGTTCACAAGGCTCCCCTCGTCCGGGACTTAATTTTAGACGAGAGGGCAGACCTGGCATGTATTACTGAAACCTGGCTGGGCCCGGAGGGAGGAGTCCCCCTCGTTGAGATGTGCCCAGAAGGATTTCAGGTGCTTCATCAGCCGAGAGCCCAGGGAAGGGTTGGGGGTGTGGCTATTGTTATCCGGGAGTCTTTAGCACCTCGTAGGATCCCTGCTCCTGAGCTTGTCGGGTGTGAGTCCCTGCTGGTGAAGTTGGACCGCAAGGGTCAAGTGGGTTTGCTGTTAACGTACCTGCCTCCCAACAGCGTTGCAGCAGCCCTCCCCTTGCTCCTCGAGTCGGTAGCCGAGCTAGCAATTGAGTTCCCCAGGCTTATGGTCCTGGGGGATTTCAATCTGCCTTCGCTCGGTGAACACTCTGATGGGGCGCAGGAGTTCATGGCTTCCATGACAGCCATGGGCTTGACCCAGGTAATTCGGGGCCCAACCCACTCAGCGGGTCACATGCTCGACCTCGTATTCCTCTCGGAGCAGTGGACTTGTGATCTTGGTCTGAGGGGTAATGAGATCATACCCCTGTCGTGGTCAGACCACTGCCTACTGAGGCTTGACTTTCGGAGGCCAAACCCCCACTGTAGGGAGGAGGAACCGACCAGGTGGTTCCGCCCCAGGCGACTTATGGACCCCTTGAGGTTCCAGACGGAGCTTGGGGTTATTCCTGATACTCTCGCCCACAGTCCGGTGGAGACTCTGGTTGCTGCCTGGCACTCGGCAGCGTCGGAGTCCCTTGACCGGATTGCGCCACTACGGCCGCTCCGAGGCGACGGATCCCGGAGGCCTCCTTGGTTCACCGAGGAGCTCCGGGAGAGGAAGCGCCGGTGGAGACGCCTAGAGCACCTATGGAGGTCCGATAAATCCGAATCGAACCGAGCATCCTTAACAACGTGCACCAAGGAGTACATCAGGCCACTTAGGACAGCAAAAAGATCGTATATTGCCACCTTGGTCGCGTCCGCTGAGTCCCGCCCAGCCACCCTGTTTAGGATGACCCGTTCCCTCCTAAATAGGAGGGATACGAGGGACCCCTTGCAGGGTAGGGCTGAGGATTATGTCCAGTTCTTAGCGGACAAAGTTGCTCGGTTTCGGTCGGATTTGGACTCCACTTTTGCAGATCCAGCCGAGGCACAGGAGGATAATTTAGTAGACCGTCGCTGGGTTGAGTTTCAGGATGTTGCCCCTGGGGATGTGGACAAGGCCATGAGAGCTGTGAGTGCCTCCACTTGTGTACTGGACCCGTGTCCCTCCTGGCTGGTTGCCAACAGCAGAGAGGTGACACGGGGCTGGATCCAGGCGGTTATTACCGCCTCCCTTCGGGAGGGATTCTTCCCCTCCGCACTTAAAGCGGCGGTGGTGAGACCCCTCCTGAAGAAACCATCTTAGGATCCAGCCGTTCTTAACAATTATCATCCAGTCTCCAACCTCCCCTTTGTTGGGAAGGTTGTTGAGAAGGTGGTGGCCTCCCAGCTTCAGCGGTCCTTGGAGGAAGCCAGTTACCTTGACCCATTCCAGTCCGGCTTCAGACCTGGTTACAGCACAGAAACTGCTTTGGTCGCATTGACCGATGATCTCTGGAGAGCCAGGGATGGAGGCCATGCCTCCATCCTAGTTCTCCTTGACCTCTCGGCGGCTTTCGATACCATCGGCCATGGTATCCTTCTGCGACGACTGCGGGAGGTGGGGGTGGGAGGCACTGTTTTGCAGTGGTTCTCCTCCTACCTCTCGGACAGGTCGCAGTCGGTGTTAGTTGGGGGGCAGAGATCGACCCCTAGGCCCCTAACATATGGGGTGCCGCAGGGTTCGGTCTTATCCCCCCTACTATTTAACATCTACATGAAACCGCTGGGCGAGATCATTCGGAGGCACGGAATAAGATACCACCGATACGCGGACGATACCCAGTTGTATCTGTCCGCCCCGTGCCAACTCAATGAAGCGGTGGACGTGATGAACCGGGGTCTTGAAGCCGTTAGGGACTGGATGAGGGCTAACAAGCTTGTACTCAACCCGGATAAGACCGAGTGGCTGTTGTGTTTCCCTCCCAATAATTTGGCTAGTGTTCCATCACTCAGGCTGGGGGGCCAAATATTATACCCCTCAGACAGGGTTCGCAACTTGGGAGTCCTCCTGGACCCACAGCTGACCTTTGACCACCATCTGTCGGCTGTGACCAGGGGGGCATTTGCCCAGGTGCGCCTGGTGCGCCAGTTGTGACCCTTCCTGAACCGGGAGGCTCTCACAACAGTCACTCATGCCCTTGTGACCTCTAGGCTGGAATACTGCAACGTGCTCTACATGGGGCTGCCCTTGAAGAGCATCCGGCAACTGCAGCTAGTCCAGAATGCGGTCGCGCGAGCGATTATGGGTGCACCTCAGTTCGCCCACATAACACCTATCCTCCGCGAGCTGCGCTGGCTACCTGTTGGTCTCCAGGTGCGCTTCAAGGTGCTACTTACCACCCATAAAGCCCTTCATGGTAGTGGATCTGGGTACTTGAGAGACCGCCTCCTGCCTATTACCTCCTCGCGACCTATCAGATCACACAGATTAGGCCTCCTCCGAGTTCCATCCGCCAGTCAGTGTCGACTGGCAACCACGCGGAGGAGAGCCTTTTCAGTAGTAGCTCCGACCCTTTGGAACGATCTCCCCGTGGAGATTCGTACCCTCACCACCCTCCAGACCTTCCGCACAGCCCTCAAGATCTGGCTATCCCGTCAGGCCTGGGGTTAAAGATTGTAATTCGTCCCCACCCGAATGATGAATGTTGTTTCTATTTTTAATTATGTATTGTTTTTATATGTCACTGTCTGTATTCCCTTCCCCACAAGTTGTAAGCCGCCCTGAGTCCCCTCAGGGAAAAGGGCGGCCTATAAATAAACTTACAATACAATACAATACAATTTTTAAAAGATGAACATATTTCTGATCAGTTTCATTCCATTTGTTCTTCTTGGCAAAAGTTATGGTGCCCTATCCTGTTTTACTTTCCATTTGGGTAAATGAGTTGCGTGATAAACATTTTTCTTTATTTTTTTGATGTTTGTTTTAACAATTGTAATGGTAGCTTGGCCTGAAAGGTTCTTAAAATGCCAGAAAAAAGTAGTCTTCAAGTATAATTTAAATCCTTCCTAGTCCATATTTTGCTGAAGTACCTAAATGCAATATAGGTAGTCCTCAATTTACAACAGTTCATTTAGTGACTGTTCAAAGTTACAACAGCATCGAAAAAAGTGACTTATGACCATTTTTCACACTTAGAACCATTGCACCATGGTTCTAAATTCAGACATTTGATTCATATTTATGACGGTTGCAGTGTCCCGCGGTCATAGGATTCACTTTTGTAAGCTTCCGACAGGCAAAGTCAGTGGGGAAGCCCGATTCATTTTACCGCCAGATGGCAAACTTAACAACTGCAGCGATTTACTTAACAACTGAAGCAACGAAGCTCATAAAATGGGGCAAAATTCACTTAACAAATGTCTCACAGCAACAGAAATTTTGGGCTCAATTAGGAGGTTGTAAACCGAGGACTACCTGCAGTGTGTTTCCCAATCTGGCTCCCAGCCTGGGAGTCAGTGATAAAACGATGAAACGTGGAAAAGCATTAACTGAAATAAACTGGCTTGAAAGTTAAAACATAACATTCCATAGTCCTGAGCAACTTGTTCTTCTTCTGGTCAGCCATTTCATCTACATCTCATTATATCAGAAACTGCTTACCCAAGGCTTCATATAGTAGTTGTTTTGCAATTGACAGGTTCCAACACAGCACTAACGATTCTGTCCATCATGATAATTTGCAAGTTGCGTGGCCCGGATTACCCTTTTGACTGTCTTGGTATTGGCCTCAATTCTTAACTGTGGCTTTTGGAATCAAGAGTCTGCCTCCTAGCCATGAGATGGCAGCCTTGCTCTACTAAAACATTTCGGAATCGAGCCTCCTCCCTCCTGTTGCAAGGCAATAGCACTACTCTGTTTTTTTCCCCACAGCAAAGGTTAAAGCTTCTCCTGATATTTGTTTTAGGCTGTCACCGTCATCTGGAGCTTGAGGATATTTCAGATTTGTATGCAAGCCATCTACGTTGGGTCTCCTGCATGATAATGGATTTTGTAAGGGGGAGGAAAGGAGGAATGAGAAATCCTACTTGCTTCTGTTTTAGCCTCTCATTGTTCCATCAGTGCTAGAACCCGCATCAGGCATACTAAATGCAGGAAGGCTGTGGAAAGTGCTGCTGTGTCCTGAAGTCACCCTGTTCTCTCAGTGCATTTTGGCACGTAACAGACAAGGTGCTTGGTGCTTCCTTGCAGTACCTCATCAAATAATGGTGCCATGGTAGCTTAACTTCAGGATTACTTGCTCTCCCTTTGCATTTGGATGTTTATGGACACTCAGATCTTAACAGCACGCTGTGGGGAGTAATCTCTAGGTCTTCGGCAGGGTGAGGAGGAGGATTTGGTGACTGGATGAGGGGTGGGTGGGTGGGTGGGTGGAGGAAACGAGAAGACACTTTGCACAGGCTTAACTTTTTAATCAATATGTTCGACTATACATTCATTTATAGTTCCCCACAAGTATTGTGCAGTCATCTAAAATCATAATGGTGGTTATTATTTAATATTATAAGCTATTATTCAAATCTGGAATCGCAGAAAAGCTGAGAAAAACACATAATGGCGCTGTGCTGTAAAAATATACAATGGATGCAGGAGCTAAAATCTAGCTACAGGGATTATTCAAACATCGAATTTTCTAAAATTGGGTAGCAAGAATTAGCTTGGTATCTAAAATTTATTTATTTATTTATTATTTAGCAGGTTTATATAACTGCCTATCTCATTGAACATGATTCTGGGCAGGTTACAACCATTGGAACAGTTAAAACAGTTAAATATGAAAATTAAGATTGTGGGAGAATAATAACTATCTTCATAAAATCCAATCTTATCACAGGCTGCTCATGGGATCACCAGGGTTGTTGGAAGAAATATATTTTAAGTGCTTTCTGAAAAACTACCATGGATAGGGCTAACCACACTTTGAGGGAAATGAATTTTCAGAAGTGAAAGCCACAGTCAAAAAGGCATAACTTCGGGATTCTGAGAGATTGAAATCTTCAGTAGATGGAACTCTGCTGGACTTAATGTGGCAGTAGATGTAATTGAAAACAGGTGGTCCCTCAAATAATATGATTCTAAGTCATAATAGAGTTTTAAAGATCACACCTTGAATGACACCCAAATCTTCTTCGAGGGCAGCCCCATGTAGAGCATATTACAGTAATCCATTCTAGAGCTGACCGGAGCATGAGTCATTGAGTAAATGGTACCAAATGTTCAAGGAAGTCTAGAATGACATTGAGCCTGTAGAGCATGGGTGTCAAACTTACATAGTCATGGCACTTCCCCCCCCTTTAAACTGGGTATGGGCGTGGCCAGCGTGTGACGTATCCAGCCTGCGGATAGCAAGTTTGACAGCCCTGTTGTAGAGCGAAACAAGTATCAGAGCTTTCCATGAGCCCTTGTCTTAACTTCCCATCTTAATGTAACTGCTTGGTAGTTACTGCTGTGGAGATGCCATTATCTGGGTGTTCTTTCAACTCTAGCATGTGAGAGAGATTGAATTCCCATACTATATTCACCTTACAACAAGAAAAAGGAAATTGATTTCTTTGGGGAGAGTGCATCATTGCTGTCAGGATCCTCTGACTAGGACTCAGCAGTGAATCATAGATCTACTATCAAGTAGCTTGACTTTATGACTCCTTAAATTTAGTAAACAACTCAGACATAGCTCAGCTACAGATTCTGTATACAACACTTGAGGAGATGAAAATTATTTTGATAGCCTGCCTTGGGTCTTAAACTAACAGCCCCCCCCCCTCTGGGCCATCTTTCTAAATTATAGATACTTGATGAGTCATTTGGTACTCATGTATGTTTGGGATATGTACAAAACAGAAAAATGTTCTGTTTCTTATCTGGAACAAACAATTCTACTCCAGAAATTGCCACCAAAACCATGATAGCTGGTTGATTGGCTAGTACTTGCCCATCTATCTGGATCTGGAAGTTCCACAGGATCTTAGCCCTCTTGTTCTCTGCGACCTTCTATGGCCATGATGGCGAACCTATGGCACGTGTGCCACAGGTGGCACATGGAGCCATTTGTTAGGGCACGCAAGGTGTTACCCTGTTAGCTGGCCAGTGGCCTTCTTTTGAGACCATTTTTCACCCTCCAGAGGCTCCTTGAAGCCTCCAGAGCGTGAAAAACTGGCCCTACGGGCAAACCGGAACTTCAGAACCAGGCTTCCAGTTTGCTCATAGGACCGCATTTCACCTGCCATAGCCTTCAGGAGGCTTCCCTGAAGGCTCCGGAGGGCGAAAAACAGTCCTACGGAGAAACCGGACGTCACTTCTGATTTGCTCGTAGGCTGGTTTTTGCCTTCAGGAAGCTTCCCTCAAGGCTCTGGAGGGCAAAAACTGGCCCTACGGACAAACCAGAAATCACTTCCGATTTGCTTGTAGGGCTATTTTTTGGGCTCTGGAGCTTTCATGGAAGCCTCTTGAAGGCTCCGGAGGGCAAAAATTGGCCCTACGGACAAACCGGAAGTCACCATTCCCGAACTTCTGGGTTCTCCATAGGCCAATTTTTGCCCTCCAGAGCCTTCAGGGGCCTTTAGGACACTTCTCTGAAGGCTCCATAGGGCAAAAACTGCCCCTACGAACAAACCAGAAGTCACTTTTGGTTTATCCGTAGGTCTGCTTTTCACCTTCTGGAGCTTTCAGGGAAGCCACCTGAAGGCTCTGGAGGTCGGAAATTGGCCCTACAAACAAACTGGAAGTCACCATTCCTGAACTTCCAGATTCCCTGTAAGTTCATTTTTCACCCTCTGGATGTTTCAGGGAATCTCCTGAAGCCTCCGGAGGCCTCCGGGGGGACGAGGGAGGCCGTTTTCGCCTTCCCCAGGCTCCTAGAAAGCCTCTGGAACCTGGGAAGGGCAAAAAACCCACACCAAAAGTGGTGGCACGAGGCTATGGTTGTGTGAACATGCGCCCGCAGGGGTGGTGGTGTGTCACACGCATAGCATTAGGGGTGTGGCACGCACGGGCACAACCCCCCTGCACACCCCTGCTTTTGGCATGGGAGCCAAAAAAGGTTAGCCATCACTGTTCTATGGTACCTCCATCTGGACTTGGGAAGTTCTAGGCCGCACACTGTGCAGATATTCTTGTACACAATGCCAGCTACCTAGTTGTGCCATTCAGTGTATGCTGTTTCTGCCTGCATCTTACACCCTGCCACTATGTGTTGGACTATCTCTGAGGTCTCTAGTCTGTACCTTGGGTCTTGTCTAGAGTGGTATATCTCTGCTTCTATGGATTGGGCACTTAGTGGCTGTTCTTGTGGTGCTATGACCAGTGCTTCAGTTATATCTTTAAGTCCAATTCTTTCCAGTCACTGGTAAGAAAGAGTAGCAATGTCTGTCACTTCAGCTGCTGATGTTATATCTAATGCAGGGTCTTGACTTGCCATGGTATTCCTCTTCTTGATCTTCCTCCCATGTCTGCTGCTGCCTTAGGCATTCTCGCAGCAATTCTGTGCCATGTTATTGAGGTACTCTTGGATGCTTTGGGTTTCATGCAGGACAGTGCCTTTTAATCTCCCTGCCCTCTTTCTGACTGGTATACAGTCTATACGTGTTTAACATGGGGTGGAAACCTCTGTACATTGTGAGGAACTTCTTGGTCTTCACTTTGACGACTTCTATGTTCACCTGTGGCCAGCTCACGATACCAGCAGGTATCTGATGACTGACAGGGTATATGTGTTGATGGCATGGGATTTGTTCTTCCCATTGGGAAGATGGCTCTTCAACATCTGTCTTATCATTTGGTGGTACTTCAATGTTGCTGTCTTCTTGGCCTCCTCACATTGTGGTTGTCATGTGATTCTAGGATATCACAGTCATTGTCTACATGTCTAATATGTGACCTGCTGGTAGCTCCACTTCATCATTCTTAACTACTTTCTCTCTCTTGACTACCATCCAGCCATTCTTCTCCAGCCCAAATAACATTCCTGTCCTCACTGTAGATCCATGTCAGGTGGATCAGCAAATTGATGGGTCATTTACTATTAGCATATAGCTTGATATCATCCATGTAGAAGAGGTGGATGTTGGTAGTTTCACGCCTGAACTAGTATCTGTATGCAGTCCTTGTGATTATCTGGATAATTGGCCCAAGCCTATGCAGAACAGCAGTGGGGGCAGTACATCATCTAGTTATATGCTGCATTGATGAATACTTGTATGAGTTGTCTTGAGTTGATTTTCAGTGTGGTCTTCCACAGTCTCATTGAGTTCTTGAGGTAGCCTTTAGTGCCCTGTTGACTTTTTATAGTGCCAGACATTCATGGATCTATGTGTGTGTCATTGAGTCATAGGTTTTCTTTCAGTCAATCCAGGCTGTGCTCAGATTGGTCTGTCTAGTACTTGTTTCTTGGGTGACTGCTCTGTCCATGAGCAAGTGGTGTTTTGAACTTATGGTCTTGTTCCTAATGCCTTTTTGAGCTGTGCTGATCCACTGGCATATATGGTCCAATAGCTTGAAGCTATGATGCCTGGTAGGACTTTCCATATTGTAGGGAAGAAGGCTATTCTGGTAGTGGGATAATGCTGTTCCCTTGTGGGTACACTTTCATGATTAGCACTGTTCTTTCTTATTTTAGCCAAGTTGAGTGGAGCTTGCTGTTAGCTCTTTGTTTCTTTAGTCAAAAGGTGTGGTTCATGTTTGGGCCTGATACTGTTCAGCTCTTTATGTTCTTGACTTGTTGTTGGGTATTTGTACAGTGTTTGTGAATGGTTTCTGTTTTGGGAGATTGCTGTGATCTGCTTTCAGGTCCTGTAGCCACTTTGCATTATGTGTCTTCTCCTTCTCCAATAAGTTCCTTCAGTACTATTATCTTTCTGCTCTTCTTGATTGTGTAGCCAAGCATCTCCGAGATTACAGCAGCACATATCAGTTCCTTGATTTGAGTAATGGTAAAAGGGATTGTTGTGAGGCCTCTATTGGCATCTTCTGACATGCTATGTGTGGGTCTTCTCCACTGAGCCTTGGTAACTGGTCTTGAAATTTGGCTGTACCTAGTTTATCCATGATCTTATGTCTCATATCAGCAGCTGTGCTCTGTAAGAGAAAGGAGAAAGTGATAGTGGCATTCCAGCTTTAGGTGTTGGATGCAAATCCAGTTGTTCTTTCGGGTCTTCTTGAGTATGAGCTGTGTAGTTGGTCTATCTCAAGTTGCAAGAGCAGCTTCCTCTCACTATGTTGAAGCATTGGGTAACTAGCTCTTTCTCAGTTGGTGTAGATGCAGGTTTTCTGTCTATCCATAGCTCCTTCATATATTTCATACATTCATACATCCATACAATTTGTCTTTCTATGGTATCTTGAAACCCAAGGTGATTGCTGGAAAGGCCCAATAGGGAAGCATCATGCTGGAGGCAATTGATGGACCAATAGAAGATCCCACCTTCCCTGAGCATTCTGCCCCTTCCTTCCCCATCTTTAATTATAATTTGTGTTTTTATTGTTATGAGGAAAATCTGTTTCATGGTTTCATTGCTTTTAATATTGTAAGCAACTTAGAATCGCCTGTCGATCAGTCAGTCAGTCAATCAATCAATCAATATTTGCAAAGAACAGAAGCCAATATTAATAGTAAATAATTATTTCCCATTACAATGTATCATCCTTAATAATAACAGAAATAAATAATATAAATAATATATCTGGAACAAATAAAAGCAGAGATAGGTCCAAATTTTTCTCACCTTGCTTTGCTATTAAATGCCTATTTTTATGAGTTGGATAATGCTAAGAAAACTGGAAACAATTTGTTGGCAAGATTTTATTTCATGATGGTGTAGTTTAACTGACTGATTGCAAATCTCCAAATAAATAGCATAGCATTAAAAGAATGGTGGAAACAAGGGGGAATATTGAGAGATGTGACTGAATTCAAAAACTTTATAATATGTAGTTTGAAGTATTTGTTACATTTGATTTATAAATTATTGGTGCAGTAGAATTCAATATCTAAATAATATAAAGATTGCCTGATTAAGTGGATGCAGAATTAGCATGCAGTAATACAGATGCAAAAATAGGATATTTCAATGGAAGCAGAATATTAAATTTATCCCAAATAATGTATTTAGAAAACTGTTGGGGAAGGACTGGCAGAGCCTGGAGGTGGAGTTAAAAGAGGGATTAACCTAGAATCCCTATGTAACCATAAGTGAGTTAAGTCCAACCTCCTTTAAATTCTGTTGACTGATATCTAACTCCAAGTAGATAGCAACTGTTAGTTGAGAATATTCCTGTGCACAGACATGAGTAGCAATAAATCAGTTTAATTGCACTTTCATGTGTGGACCTGATCTTTTGCACCTGACAAAGATATCGATATGTTTTATTATTGGCATATCACCCCAGTTTTAATTACTAAAAGGGATAATTCATTTTATGAAAAATTGTTGGAAAAGTAATGAGCAGGGCAGATTTTTTCCTCCATAGTTGGTGGCATTGCTATAAAGCTGAACAATTTGAAACAAATCTTAAAAGTTGAATTTTCATTTCAACCTGTATTATTCTAATAATATTTTATTAACCCATATATTTCTTCTAAGTATATTCAATTAACTTTGTACATGCTAAACATTACCAGGATATTATATGCTTCTTAGTGAAAAAATAAATTCCTCTCTTGGGAATGATAGTTAACCAAGTTGTGGGAGTATGCTTTATGAAAGTATGAAAGCAAATGTGATATAGAATTTAATTTAAACTAGAAACCATTTCCAGACTACAATTTAGCCAAGGTGGCGCAGTGGTTAAATGCAGCACTGCAGGCTACTGCTAGATCAGCAGGTCAGCGGTTCAAATCTCACCAGCTCAGGGTTGACTCAGCCTTCCAGCCTTCCGAGGTGGGTAAAATGAGGACCCAGATTGTTGGGGGCAATATGCTGACTCTCTGTAAACCGCTTAGAGAGGCCTGAAAGGCCTATGAAGCGGTATATAAGTCTACTGCTATTGCTATTACTGCTATTTAATATATGAATCTACGTGTCATTTTCATGGACTATTTAAACAAGAATAAATTTTCAGTTTTCATTCAATCTAGTATACGGTTTTATTTGGTGATTCATACTGTGTTGGGTCCAGTTCTTGATATTCATCCTTGCCTAGAGATTTTTGTTTATTTCCTAAAGTGATATTTTCAATGGTTCATAATTAATCAATTATATACCAAACTTAAAATTTATAGCTTTCTAGAAAATTTTGTATCCCTTGTTCCCTTAATTTGTATAACTCTTTACTCTTTACCTTTTTTTTGATACATTGTTCAACGTTTGTAAAGCATTTAATTAAATTACATATAAATACATATTGCAAGAGGCAAAAAATTCAAGATGACATATTCACTTTTTCCCATGATTCCCACTGTTCTCCAGCCAGCTCTTTCATATTGGTAAGGTTTAGTTTCAGAACAATGGATTTCTTTGTTTCTTCTTAACGTACCAGAAAATAAAATTATCAGGAACCAACAAATATTTTTTTCAATTTGATTGGGTTAATTTCCCAACAGGTGCTCAGATAGTTAAAGTCTTTCATTATTAGTATGTCTTTCCTCCTTGAAAGTTCAATAACTAGGAGGTCATTATTAGCATTTTCTTCCTGATTTAAGGTCTGCCTGTAGTCTGTAGTTCACCATCCAAATGTTGTTTCTTCTATGTATTCTTATTCAAATATTTTCAGCTTTATCTTTGTGCTCAGATTTCTGTATCTTTACGTATGATTACACTTCCTTCACATATGCCTTCACATTCTCCAATTTTGTGGTGGTCTGTTTTTGTTGAAGAAATTACACCATTCAGGTTTGACCTTCATCCCTCTAATTTTTACAAATGTGTATTAAATAACATTTGTCCTTCTGTTTGACTTGTATGCTCCCCATACTCTGTGCATTTGTATAGAGACACTGGAATCCTTGAATCATATAATTTAACCTATTCTTTCTTATATCCACATGGTTAACATTGAATGTCTCCATGTCTTCTGGATCACTCTCAGTTTTGTTCCCATTACTTGATGTTAATAGATTTTCTGGCTTTCTTTTCCATACTCCATAGGATTGAGTCTAAAACAGAAAATACTGGACGTTCTGCACACAAATAAGTACCCATTTAAAAACAAAATATATGTGAAATGACAAATGAATTAGTGTTGGTGATATAACTAGTGCTTTGTGTATATTAAGATGGATTCTGATGTTTGATTCTGAGATGCTATGAATGCTGATCTCCAATTTTGGCCCTTCCCATTATCAAAGACTAAAAGCTTCACCACTGGTCAGGGAGGTACTGACTCCTGGGAATTGTGGTTGATACCACCTGGAAGAGCAAAGATTTGGAAAGGTAAAAGTTAAAGGGATTGGGCTCTGGGCAGAATAGGACAGAAGGATATTCTAAATCAGTTAAAAGGAGCAGAAGTTATAATGGGTATAGATAGTCCTAGACTTACGACCACTGTGGTGCCCCAAATTTCTGGTGTTAAGTGAGACATTTGTTAAATGGCTTTTGCCCCATTTTAAAACCTTTCTTGCCACAGTTGTTAAGTGAATCACTGCAATTGATAAATTAACAATCCGGTTATTAAGTGAACCCGGTTTGCCTATTGACTTTGCTTGTCAGAAGGCATAAAATGTGACCTTGGGACCCAGCAACGGTCATAAGTATGAACTAGTTGCCAAGCATCTGAATTTTGATCACATGATTAAGGGGATGCTGCAAACATCATAAGTTTGCAAAAAGAGTCACAAGTCACTTTTTTCAGGGCCATTGTAACTTTGAACGATTACTAAAAACTGTTGTAAGCCAAGGAATACCTGTAAAAGCTGTGTTTATAGTTTGGTACAGAAGAAGGATGTTGACTGAAAAATATAAGAGTTAGAGTCTAGACAGCAACTCCTTCAACATTCCATCTCCCAAGGCAAAGCAGAAAGCATTTGTTGCGCCTTTCTGAAATTAGTCCTTAGGCAGCCAGCTCTTTGCAGTAGTTTTTTAAATTAGTGGGGACTTGTGTTTATGAAAAATTACTGATTATTCCTTAATTAATCTCAATGGCTGATGGTTACTTATGCTTTCAATTTTTCATAATTAACATAATGAGCTAAAAAGATTAGAGTGAAAAAAGATGGTATAATGCTAACAAATGAGCTTAGACAATGACTGAAAATGGATTCAAATGTTTGTAAATGTGAAAAAAAAAACTTATATTATGTGACATGCATGCCTGGCATCTTGAATAATGAATTCAGTGCATATCTGTGCATGTATACTTGAAACCCTTTTAAACTTCCCATACTGTGCTCTCCACTGCACGTAAGAAAGAAAATATATGTACCTGCCAATTTGGCTTTAACTTCTACCAAGAGAATAATTGTTTACACAGTACTTCATCCTTCATATGTGTTTAAAGATGTTTAGGAATGTTGGCCCAGATTTTAAGCAGATTAGCTCTGCTTCCTTGGGTAGTAACGTAGACCAACGTTTAGTCTTTTTTTGATACTTTTCTGAATTTTGCAGTATTGTTTTTTGCTCAAAAGGTATATCAAAACATGCATGGATGGAAAGTGCAGAAAAATGTGTATTGTGCTAAAATACATTAATAATTTTGTGCAACATTTAAATAAAAAACTTGATACAAGCAAAACAGATAGAAAGCAACTGCTATTCATGTTTTAGTTCCAAGGAGACATTTGTTGCAAATAGAAGGTTTAGAAGGATACAAATAGCAGGGTAGAATGTCTTGTTTCATCCAGAGAAAATCCTAATTTTAAAAATCTTGAGGTAATAGTTGGTATTGATAAAAGCTTTGTAGTTGTAAAGAGAGAAACTCTGTGGAATTGTGAACAATTAATGCTTCGGTCTGTGGAGATTCTCAGTCATCCAGGTGATGGTTGTCCCAAAGGTGCTTTTTCAAGAGGCAACTGGACTTTCTGGGTTCAGTCCTTTGGCCAAAACATTATATTCTGTTTGGGTAAGCTTTCTGTCAGACAGATTTCTCATAGAAACTCCGTTTGCCTCTTGAAAAAGCACCTTTGGGACAATTGGCACATTTCAATTGTTACAGTTATTTGGAACCCAGATTTGGTCTAGAAATCACAGATTTTAAGTTGATAAGATGTGGATTTCTGATTAACGTGTCTGCTTGTATCACCATGGTTCTCTGGTGGCATTGCTCTGAAAAAGTGCATTTTAAGCATAGCAAAATATTTCTGAGCATAATTATGGAATGCTCCCTGGATGTCAGTACATCTTAAATTTCAATCATAAATTCAGGGCATCATCAGGTCAATATAAATGAATAATAATAATAATTGAAGCTTATTGTATTGATGGGTGTACAGTCCATTGCAGCATAATCATGTGGATAAGAGCTGGACAATTGGTAGCCTTTAAGTTGCTGTTTACTCATTATGCAGCATGATCAACTAGAATTCTTTATAGATCAATATAATTTTTTATTGGCCAAGTGTGATTGGACACACAAGGAATTTGTCTTTGGTGCATAAGCTCTCAGTATACATAAAAAGAAAAAGAAAAAAAAATCCATCAAGAATCATAAGATATATCACTATAGTTACTAATAAGCAATCAAATCATACCAGGAAACAAAAACAATATAAATCGTAAAGATAGAAGCAACATGGTTATAGTCATAAGTGGGAGGAGATAGGTAATAGGAATGATGAGAAGAATAACAGTAATACAGTCTTAGTAAATAGTTGAACAGTGTTGCGGAAATTAGTTGTTTAGCAGAGTGATAGCATTCGGGGAAAAACTGTCCTTGTGTCTAGTTGTTCTGTGTGCAATGCCCTATAGCGTCATTTTGAGAATAGAAGTTGAAACAATTTATATCCAGGATGTGAGGGATCTGTAGATATTTTCACAGCCATCTTTTTTTAAAATAAATTTTTATTTTTATTAAACAAACAACACACATACATACACACACACACACAAATGAAAAAAAACCATCATCACATACAGCATGTCGTTTGGTTACAAGTATTTTTGCAGCCATATTCTCAACAAGCATTTACCATCACAGATTTTTCATCTAGTATAACTAAATACCTTACCTTCATTGTACAATATATGTTCAATTACAATTACTATTATTATTTTTTTCCCAATAAACCTAATTCCCTTACATTCTTGATTGTCTATTTGATAACAGTATACCTTTATATAATCACAAATCCCAATATGAAAGAGATTTACCAACCATTTATATTTGTATATCACTGTTTTCAATTATGCATAATTCTACCAATCAACTATCGAGTATGCTTATGTTCATTATTGTCCCTGTACATCAGACATTCAAACAGAAATACTATTCCTTCATTTTTCAACAAAATATTCTAAATAGTCACTACATACATACCAATTTTTAATTACTTCCTTATTAAAATTATTTATCAACAAGCTATCTTTGTAGTATATTCTTAGGGTTATACATTATATCACCGATCCTCTATCAAGTATACACAAAATCATTGTTATCCTTATCCATTTTAAAACAAAAAGTTCTAAAGTATTCAATTCATATATGTATCAGTTTTTCATTGTATCGTTGTTAATCTATTTCACAGCATAATTGTGTTATCATTTAACTCCTTCAGTTAAAACACGAGTAAAACATTTTTCATTTCCAAGTTTTTCCCCCCAACCACTGATAAAACAAATCCCATATCTTATAAAATTGTTCGCCTTCTTGTTCTCTAATTTCAAATGTCAATTTACAGCCCTCTTTTTGACTTGTGTGCAGTATAAAGGTCCTCAATGGAAGGCAGATTGGTAGCAATTGTTTTTTCTGAAGTTCTAATTATCTGTTGAAGTCTATGTTTGTCTTGTTTGGTTGCAGAGCCAAATCAGACAGTTATGGAGGTGCAGATGACAGAGTCAATAATTCTTCTATAGAATTGAATCAGCAGCTCTTTTGGCAGTTTGAGTTTCCTGAGTTGGCGCAGAAAGAACATTCTTTGTTGTGCTTTTTTGATGACGTTTTTGATGTTAGGTGTCCATTTTAAGTCTTGAGATATGCTAGAACCTAGAAACGTGAAGGTCTCTATTGTTGATACTGTGTTGTCTATTATTGTAAGTATTGTAACTATCATGAGATGTCAGAGGTGATGGGAGAGATATTGAAATCCAACAACCTTTGTAGGACTATAGGTTTCCTATTCTTATGGAAATAACAGGTATGGGAGAAATGGGAGAGATGATCCTTAAGGCATTGGATCAGATTGCTTCTGAAACTGTTTCAAGGAAGAACAAGATTACTTGTTTAGTAACTTTAGCACTAAGGGGTTCCAAGTAAAACACCCATAGCAAACAAAACTCCGAGGCAGATAAATTCCTCAAATAATAGTTTTATTTGGATATAGCATATTGGCACAGTTCTGGTGAAAACCGGCTCTGAAGGTTCCCATGGTTTTCACTAATTAAAAGTAAAAGTTTTCCTCTCTCCCCAAACAATTAGTCACATGGTCCAATCAAGTTGCTGTCTCGTTTCCTGGTAACATCACTCCTCCTTCCTTTGACCAGGTGTGAGAATGTTTTTGGTTCCCAAGAGAAAGTATTTTGTTTTGGCTACAAACCCCCGGCTATTTCTATTCCCCCCCCCTCCCTATCCCTCAGCTCCAGTGTAGCAACATTGAAGCTCCAAGATGGCTGCAGTCAGGTCAGCTTCAGGGTTGACACTTTGAGTTTCTCACCATTTTTAGAGAGAAATGTAAGCCATTGTGTGCTCTTCTATATTAAAGTACATTATTTGTAGGCAAAGGTTTTCAAATTCAAACCTTTCTATTTCCATTTAAAAGGTTCTCAGGCAGCAAAGCTGGAAGAAAGTTGTTTTTTTCCTCAGACAGCAATGATCTTTATAGACTGGTTTTTAAAGCCAGTTTTCATTATTTTAGACTGCATTTTTGAGAAGTAAGACTTTGATGTTATATAATATTCTGGATTTCTTTTGTACTTTGGTATATGGCATTTGTTTTTAGTTTGCCTATAGCTTTGGAGAGATCAGATGTTAATAGTATTAAACAAGGTTCCTGTTGTCTATCTTTTAACTATTGCAACTGGCAACTCTACTAGTTGCAGAATAAATAATAGAGAAAAGCATTTCTGTTCAGATAAAACAGAAAGAAAATGCTGGATAAATGTTGCAAATGATTAATCTATGTAATGTTCAAAGTCTTATTCCAATTCTGCTTTTAACACTGATAACTAGGGGGAAAATACATGAGAATTGGCTGGTTCATATTAAAAGTCTATATTAAAAGCTCATTTTTTTGTCTCTTAGGATAGTTACTAAATGTCTTTACAGGTAGCCCTCGACTTACAACAGTTCACTTAGTGACCGTTCAAAGTTACAACAGAACTGAAAAAAGTGACCGATGACCATTTTTCACGGTTACAACCTTTGTAACATCCCCAATCCCCAATGTGATCAAAATTCAGATACTTGACAACTGGTCCATATTTATGACCGCTGCTGTGTCCCATGATCATGTGATCACCTTTTGCGACCTTCTGACAAACAATGTCAGTGGGGAAGCCAGATTCACTTAACAACCATGTTACTAACTTATCAACTGCAGCAATTCACTTAACAATTGTGGCAAGAAAGGTTGTAAAATGGGGCAAAACTCACTTAGCAAATGTCTCACTTCACAGAAATTTTGGACTCAATTGTGGTCGTAAATTGGGGACTACCTGTATACCATAAATAAGTAAATATTTTTAAACATCTAATCTAAAGCCTTCATACAGATGATAATCATAATTTACATATATTGTTTTAGTGTTATTTGTTTGCAGGGCTTGGTTCAAGTTAGGTACCATCCAGTGATGGGATTCAAATAATTTAACAACCGGTTCTCTGCCCTAATGATTTCTTCCAACAACCAGTTCACCAAACTGCTCAGACAGTTAACAACCGATTCTCCCAAAGTGGTGCGAACTGGCTGAATCCCACCACTGGTACCATCCCTTGCTTTAATCCTAGGAATCAAGTACTCTTCTAATTGTGTAGAAACAATAGATTTAAAGTCCATGCTGCAGACTTCAAATTCAGAGAAAAGAATCCTGTCATGTTTTAAAAGACGATCCCCTGTCAAAAGCAACCACGGGAGGAATAATTTAGTTTAGTCTTCATCATGTCTTGCTGGCATTTTATTTGAAGAGGTTTTCAAGGTCATATGTGCATATGCATATTCATGTTGTCTCATGCAGTCCAGCAAGTAGGTGTCATTCATCCTGGTGTAAACTAGACTACTATATTGTAAGGCTACATTAACATAATCTTACAAACTTCCTACCTTTATTTTTAACCATCTGATCAATTAGGGTGGCTCCTTCCTGAGTTTCTTTCTTTGACTTTGAGCCATTGGGGGCTCCTCCCTATTTTGTCTGGTTCTTTCCTAGGCAGCCTCTCTTCCCCTCATCCTGCAAGGTCATCCACACATTCCATTACAGAGTGCTTCATGGGCTATTTTGACATGGTGATGCAACTCTGAACAATTGGATGACAACTAGAAGCATCAACAGAGTAGGAAAAGCTTTAATATTTTGAACTATCTTTCTATGCTGCAATACATGTTCTTTTTAGTATTGCTTCCCTTTCTATTTCAAAGAGAAGTTATACAGCTTCAATTTTTAATTTCATCCATATAACCTAACAGCAGCCAGTAACAGGGCAAGCAGTTGTTCCAAAACTTGCCTGTAGAATTTTTAAAAAGTTGAACAAAGTGGTCTAATACAGTGGTTCTCAACCTGTGGGTCAGGACCCCTTTGGGGGTCAAACAACCCTTTCGCTAAGACCATTGGAAAACACATATTTTCGATGGTCTTAGGAACCGAGACACCAATTTTATGGTTGAGGGTCACCACAACATGAGGAACTGTATTAAAGGGTCTTGGCATTGGGAAGGTTGAGAACCACTGATCTAATACATTATCAGTAATCTCCAGGTCATGAAAAAATAGATGTCAACCCTCTTTTTCTTCCAAGAGATGTTTCTCATTTCATAGCTTATTCACATATTTAGCTTCAACTATTTCTGCTACTCACTATAGCCAGTAATATTTTATGGAGAACAAAAATATTTTGCAGTAGGATCCCTGAAATTTGCCTTAAGGTTGTTATTGACATAGAAGGCTTTTCCCTATCTCTCCTCTTAAATACTTGAGTTACATTGACAGTGAGAATAGCTTTAATGGACAGTAAACTTTATGATTAGTTGCTAGTGAAATTAGAATGTTAAGAGTTTAATTTAGAAAAGCAAATCTTTAATCTCAACTTTAAAAATAATCCACAGAGCAGACAAAATCTACAACACATGGCTTAGCTTCAATGTTAAAAATCAGTGATGACACTTTTATTCTATCTAAGAGTGGAATGAAATAATGAAAACCAGAGTTTTCATTTTCATTCATCTCTCCCTTCCGACTATTGTTTCAACTTCCTTACTTCACTTTTTATATTGAAACCAAGAGAAATAACTGGAGAATCTTTATTTATTCATGTAATTATTTTATGACTTGAAACTAAAGGGCTTATACAATTTACAGTGTTAAAATATAACATAAAAACCAGCATTATAATTGCAAAATAATAAAACCCTAAACCTAATTTTCCATATAAATGCTAAAATTAATAAGCTATCTTTGTTTAATATGGTGCTGCTGGTTATAATGGCTCCCCAGAGATCTTCTAGAACAGAGTTCCCCAATCTTTCCGGTGGGTAATGCATGGTAATGGTAATGCATCACCATTTGGATGAGTTTCCGCAACTGGTGATGCACGCATGCTCATCTGCCACTTCTGTGGCCCGGTTCTGAAGGGCTCTAGGCCTGGTAGTGGACCACGGCCTGGGCGTTGGGGACCGGTATTCTAGAAGACTTTCCAGAAGAGACAGATGTTTCACTTGCTTCTGAAAAATTATGAGGATGCAGAACACCCTTGCTTCTAGGAATTAGATGTTCCAAAAGTGAGAAACTATTATAAAGAATGCTTCCAGTCGGTCCCTGTCTTGCAATATTTCCAGCTAGGTGGGGATTCTTAGTGGCGCTTCCTGGTTATTTTGGGGGAACAAGCAGAAATCAATTGTGGAAAGGTAGACCCTAAGACATTTAGCATCTAGGCACCTATTTCTACCAATCGGGCCTCTATAGCAGGGGTGTCAAACTGAAGACCCAAGGGTCAGATCCTGCCCATGGAATGCTTACATCTGGTCTGCAGGGCCGCTCTGGAAACAGCAAAGAAGTGGTCCGTGGTGCCCCTGCCAGCGAAAATGGAGCTCGGGAGGGCTGCAGGAGGCTGTTGCAGCCAAAAACAGAGTTTGGGAGCCCATTTTCTCTGGCATAATGCTCGGGCCACACAGGTGCCCCCGACATGAGTGATGTCGACCTGGCCACGCCCACTCCACCCTCTGAGGTCAAACACAACCCTGATGTGGCTTTCAAGGAAACCGAGTTTGATACCCCTGCTCTATAGCTTCTTACTTACTTATTTAATCTAATTATAGCTGCCCATTTCAACAAACTCTGAGCAGCTTACAAAATCCAAAATCTAATAAAAGATAAAGTAATAAAAACATAAAACAAACAGTCTGGACTAAAAACAGCCATTAAAACACAATGCAATCTCCCCACCCCACAACATAAATCCAAGTGTAACATTAAGTCTGAAGGGTTTTTTGAAACCCCAGGAGAGTGATTTCTGGGCAGATGCTGTTCTACAGAGTGCGGGCCACGACAGACAAGTCACCCTTCCAACGTCTCCCCCAAAAAAGGCAACACTAGTAACCAGTGAAACTCCAGCAGAAGTCTAAGGTTGCGGTATTGTGACCATGCACAGTGCATGCTGCTGAATTCTGGACCAGTTGAAATTTCCAGGTAGTCTTCAAAGCAGCCCTATGTAAAGTGAGTTACAGTAATCTACGGATGAAAAGAGCATGAATGAATGTCTCCAGATAAGGTCACCATTGCTACATCAGCTAAAGCTATGGAAAAGCCCCCCCCCCCCCAACCTTGATCTTCACCTGCTCTTGGAGTTGGAGATAAGGGAGACCCCTGTATTGTGAACACCTGTATCTGGGAGAGCATAACTCTGTCAAAAAACCAAAGATGGTACAGTCCTGGAATCAATCAGCCTTTGAATCACAGCCTGTTGTTTGGGTTGGGTCTGAGTCTGTGTTTACCCATCCTGATACAAGGTAATGACTGTCAGAGAGAGAGAGAGAGTTAGTGCATCGTTTTTGGTTTGCTCCTGTTCCTGTGAGAATGCAAGATCCTTCAGAATGTTATGGTGGAGTGACATTTCTTTCATGTCTCTGTGGCCTTTTTAGAAGATACGTACCTGATAGTGAAGCATTTAGTCAAAGATACCTGTAGATGGAAGTTTGCTATATAGGAACTTTTCCTAATTCAGTGACTTCCTAGACCTACAGTTCTTAGCAAGTTCCTTGATAGGTTTAAGAGTTGTACAAGTAGTCCTCAACTTACAACAGTTTATTTAGCAACTGCTCAAAGTACAACGGCACTGAAAAAAGTGACTTATGATCATTTTTCACACAATCATTGTAGCATCCCCATGGTCATGTGATCAAAATTCAGACAACTGGCAATTGTCCAGGGTCATGCAGACCTCTTTTGCTACCTGCTCACAAGCAAAGTCAGTGGGGAATCCAGATTCACTTAACAACCGTGTTACTAACTTAACAACTGCAGTAATTCATTTAACAGCTATGGCAAGAGAGGTTGTAAAATGGGGCAAACTTCACTTAACTGTTTCACCTGGCAATATAAATTTTTGGTTCAATTGTGGTCATAAGTCGAGAACTTATGACCACACAGTAGCTTCACTACAACTGAAGGATGAAGTTTATAGATGTATAATGTGTAGTAAGTAAGAGACAGCACACATAGAACTATGCAGTCTTAGATTGCCTTTAAAGCTCCTTCTATGAGAAAGCCACTTTCTGTGATAAGTTTAAAAAAAAAAAAGCTGTGATGGAATCAGTTGTTAATTCTGTTCCTGCTTACCTTGTGAAGTAAACCTGGGGTTTTGAGGTATGAAGGCATTTTAATGTAAAGTTAGTCCATTGAAAGTTGCCATTATATTTTGTTATCTGCCACAAATTTTTTATATGCATTTTTAAATTTCTTGATGAAATAGTAGAATGTGGGCCCTTTAAAGATGTGAACTTAAGTACTTGGGCAGATCTGTATCATGCCAATTTTAGTTCTTTGGACACACTCAAGTCTTTTCTTTTTGTTTAATCCTTACTGCTGCATCAAATCTTGAGGAGAAACCATAAGCTGAAATGTTGGGCCGTGTGCACTGCAGTGTGGAATTAATGAGATGATATTAGATGAAGGAAACAAAGCCTGTTTCTTTGATATCACCCCAGTAAAAATCTGTTCACTCAGCTGACTCTTTAGGATTTGTTTCTGTGAGCTTGCGATGGTTAAAATTCTTTTCTTAAATGCAAACTTGTAATTTTGATTTGATGAGTGGCAGATTGTGTATATATGAGATTTTCTGCAATTAGAGTAGGGTTGAGGGAGAGATTTTTTCCCCCTGAGGATCATCTTATCATTGTGCCAGTCCTGTTGATGCTTCTTTCTACTAGTAGGAAGTTTGCTCTTCCTTTCCTTCTTTAACTACAAGGCATAAGGCAGTTTTCTCCCTTGTATTTGATAACTTGTATTAGTTACAATAATGACAAAGAAATTCTCCTGGGCGCTGCTTGGAGTGTCCAAGCATGGGTTAACTTCAGCTTGCTGCCCAACGACTGAGTTCAAAGTTTGTGTAGCCACGCCTCCTGCTCCCTTTAGAGGCTCAGTTTAAAAAACTCAGTCGCCTTAAAAGGACCCAGTTGGGGAGATCCAGTTTTTGGACAGCATGTTGGTCTCTCCAAACAGTGTAGTGTAGCCTAATTTTTTATTTTTGTTGTCAGTGAATAGTTTAGGAAGCATTAGGGTTTTATTATTTTTCCCTGCAAGTGAAATCTTTCTCATACAGCCTTCCTGACACGCGGAACAGCCAGCTTGCAGCGAGGCTGCCTTCCGCGATCACCACTGTTGAGGCACTACTAGGAGGCTTGTCAGCAGCCGCTGGCAAGTTCAGGGGGCAGGTAGGAAGGTTAGGGAACCCCCAGATGCTGTCGGATGACTGTTTCTAGCCCTGGAGGCTCTACTGAGCTATCCGGATTGCTGACAGTTTCCCGGTGCCGCTCCAAAGCTCGCGGTGGCCATTTTAACAGGAAAAAAAGTGGTGCGCTTTATTTCCCAGCCATTTAAAATGCCGCAGCCTGGTTTCCAAAGCAGATCGCCACTGGGAGGGCATTTAACATCGGAATCTAGTTCTGGGGCTCCAGGCAGGTTCCACCCTCCCCTATTGAAGGCGGCCACAGGGAGTTTGGCTTTGCTCTGGCCATTCTCTGTTTTATTATGGCGCGGATCTGCAGGCGCTCTGGGACTTTCCAATTTGGTGCCAAAACCTTGCACCGTTGTTGCTCCTTGTCTGGCCCTTCCCTCAGAACTGTGACTGCATAAGGGGCTCATCACTTATATCCCAGGCACTTCCAAGGCTTAATTATTCAACTTGCCTGTGTTACAGCTTGGAGTGGACCATGGCCAGCAATAGTGTGGCTGAAGTCAGTGATCAGGAATGACCGTTGGCTTACCCAAATGGTTGTTCTCTAGGCGCTGCGGGAGTGTCCAACCCCGCCCTGGGGTCACCTACGGTTGCATGAATTATCACCTCCATGGCATAGACCTTACTCCTTACAGCGTCCTTCTAGGTCTCATACCTTTGTTTTTTAAACTGAGCCTCCAAAGGGAGCAGGAGGCGTGGCTACACAAACTTTGAACTCAGTTCAAGCTGAAGTTAACCTATGTTTGGACACTCCCGCAGCGCCTAGAGAACGACCATTCAGGTAAGTCAATGGTCATGCTATACCATGACTGCAACAATATGTAGTTGGACACATCTAAAAACTATTGAGTCTTTTTGATTTACAAAAATATCACATTTTTGTAATGTATGAATGGTTTATTCTGCATTACTACAGTTGGATGTACTATAGTCTACAGCAGTGATGGCAAACCTTTTAGGCACAGAGTGCCCAAACTGGAAGGCACACGCACGCCAGAGTGCCAAAAACCCGACGACCAGCTCTCCAGCATGCATGCACACTTCAGAAACCCAATGACCAGCTGGTTGAGCTGGGGCGATGACACGCATGCCCCCAGAGAGGACTCTGTATGGCACCTCATGTGCCATATGTTCACCATCACAGGTCTAGAGCAAAATGCCTATTCTTCCCAACCTGTTAAACAGGTATCTCTTTCAGCTAAATTTGTTGATCAATCTTGGGATGGCAATATCCTAAGGACATTCTTTCATCTGCAGATTTAAACATGTCCCAGAAGAGTTGGCTATTCCTTGCCAATAGACCACTGGAAATGTCTAGTTCCTGTCGCTTCTGAAAAACAATGATGATGTAGGAAGTCCAGCTTGGCTCCATCTGTGAACAAGTAGCAGCAGGAAGCTATGTTCTTTTTTTTTGCAATTTGGAAGAACACACAAAACCAGCTGCCAGTTGCTCTGGCACAAAAGAAGATATGCCATGGCTCTATCCATCTACTAGGAAGTTAAGAGTTGTGAAGTTGTACTGAAGGCTAGAGTTATCCAGTCAGATAAAGTAGCAAAATTATGAAATGTCTGGCATGAGTACCTGTATTTGTTTTCCTCCCTTTTCCTTTCCCCCATTTTGCATGTTGTGCTTTTTTTAAAACTGGAAATTTGACTGTTGAAACCATTATCATAATTTGTAGAGTGGTTAGTAATTCTTAGACAACATATTAATGTTAACAGTTATCTCATTCTGGTATATGCATGGGGGAATAGAATTACAATATGGGTGTGCTTATCTTTATAGCATCTTCAAACTGGAAACCTTTGGTTAACAAATTCTAAATAGGACAAGTTATAAGTTGGCTTCAAGTATTTGATTTTGGAGCTATAGCCATAGTTTTTAAGCTTCCCAAAGATTTTATTATCTAAATGTAATTATTACCTTTACTATGTGATAAGCAATTTTTTTCTTTATAGATTTGTTTTTCTAATTTTTATTTTTATTTTCTATTCTCAGTGGATGAATACATTGCTATTGCAAAAGAAAAACATGGGTACAACATGGAACAGGTAACAAACAGTTGGAAAATGTTTAAATGTGTTCTCTCTCCTTCTCCAGCTGGGGTAGAGGTGGGGTTTTTTGACAACTTGGTTTATTATTTTCGGTAAATACAAAATATGATGTAAAAGAGAAGCAGAAGTAACTATAGAGACTTTCAATATGTTGATTTTGGCTCTAGGTGATTTTTATTAACCATGTTACTGTATTTTTAGTGTGTATGATATTTGCATTTTAATTCTGCCTATTCAAAATGTCAAGCTGGACTCTTACACAAAAATCTTGATTAAAACATATATGCAGAAACTAAATAAGTTCTTCCGGGATAAAATAAAAGAGACAGCCAAAGACAGGGCCAGTTGTGCAGCGGAAGCCGAATGATGATTTTATGTCTAAACACAGACTCCTTATATTTATTTCTGAATAATAAAAAAGAATATGCACCACCCAGATAAATGCAGAGAATTATTCCAAATAGAATGTTCATTTTAGATTTCTTAAAAATGTCAAATTAGAATTTTTAACACCTGCCTGATCAGATGTAGCATGAAATAAACAAAGCAAGGGCTAGAGTTGTGATGGTGAACCTATGGTACGTGTGCCCGAAGTCGCATGCCGAGCCATGTTGCGTGGCACATGTGGCATTGCCTGTTCTTCATCTGGGTTTCTGGTACGCATGCACATGCAACGATCATCTGACTTTTGTGCGTGTGGCAGTGCCGGAACCTGGAAGAGCTGGTCTACTGTTTTCCTGCGTGAGCATGCGTGCTGGCCAGCTGATTGTTGCGTGTGTGTATGCGTGCCACAAACCTGGAAGGCTAGCTGGCTGGTGCGTATATGCGTACCGGAAACCAGAAGTTCATTTTCAGGGGTGTGCATGCAGCCTGGGGAACTCCTCTTCCAAAAAAGGTTGCCGAAAAGCTTTTCCATCACTGGGCTAGAGTCACTTCTGAGGTTTGAGAATACTTCCTATAGAAAATTTCCAAAGAAGATTTCTTAACAGATCTAAACCTATTTATGTTGTGAGGGAGAATGAATAATCTTCTCTTTCTTAAGCAGATCATGCCCTAGGTTTTAAGAACAGTCTTCATATGTTTTGAAACCAAGTGGGTTTCAGATGGAAGGAAAACCTATTGAGTGCTTCTCTGCCCCGGGAACATTGTGTTGTTGAAAGGTGAAGGAAGAGCAAGCTGGCAGCCAGGCACAAGTGTGCCCAATTACAGACCATCAATTTTGTGTTGCTCTAATGCCACACACTTTGTTTAAGTTATAGACAGTCCAACTCACCCATGACCTTACCTAAAGGGATGTACAGCTGTTATCAACCTCCTGCCCTTCTCTAATTTTCTTTTAATTAAAAAATAATGAATTGCATTCAGCAAACCGCCAGCCTAATGTTATATTTGCAGTAATGCATCCACTTAGAGCTCAGAAGAATTTCTTTGACTTCAGAGATTGCAAAGACCCCACTGGATTTGCATTGTTTGGTTTGCCTTCTGTATGGATGCTCTAGGATTGGCTCAACTCACCATAGCCATGACTTTGTGAGAGTGCCCACCATGTGTTCTCAACAGTCTAAATGAATCTCTAACACACAAAGGTTGGAAGTTTTTAAACAATGCACTAATATACTTGGAGGTGCTTTTTTTTAGCCTTTTTGTTTTTCTTGCCAGCTATTCTGTTTTCCTCACTCTGAGTCGGAGCTTATCTCTCATGTAGGAGTTCTAATGTGGGGTCAGGAAAGTACTGGGGTGTGTGTGTAAGAGTAGAATAACAAAATAGATAATAAGGGAGGGTGAAAGATAATGGAAGGATCAACAGGTCAGTACATGGACAAATGTGATACTGTTAGAGTTTATTTGTGGACTGACTGGGGGAACAGAACTGAAGAGCATTTTCTCACATATTGACCTTAACATCTATCAATATGTGATTCCCAAACACTTTCCACTAAAACAACACAGCTCTTGGCTACAAAATGTTTGCTTGCCCCGTGTCCCTCTAGACATAAAAGCAACAACTTTAATCAGTATGGTCAGTGATAAGGCATATTGGAAGCTATAGTTGAACAAAAGTTGGTCCACTGTAGTATGTTTTCGGAGTCTGATATAATAACGTATTATAATTCAGACAACTCAGTTAAAAGAAATAAGCCTTAGATGAATCTGAATTCCTTTATTTCTCAACTTTTAAATCTGTTTAAAGAAAATGGAAGGAAAGGAAACATTATTGCTTTAAAAAATCTGTGATCCTATCCATGTCATTATGTTGTCATTGTTGAACATTTAGGGAGTTTCCATCTTGGCATTATCTTAGCATGATTTATTGCAAGTATTCTACTTATAATTAGTCACCGGAAGGATCCTATCCTTTTGATATATCCAGTAAGGCATGCCTCATAGAACATGGAATTACAGGTCCTTTATTTGGTTCATTTTCCAGTGTTTCAAAAAGGATGAGCTTCTCAATAATCTCCCCTTCCCTTCATAACAAAATTGATTTGGAGGACTGGGAAACTCCAATGGCAGAGTTATCATTTCACTTTGAAGTATCTGAGTCAAAGTTTTAAGGGTATCTGGATTTTCTATATGACTGCAGAAAGTAAGAATTGTTCAGCTAAATACTTTAGCTATTGATTGAAATAGAAAATTTTACTTGAGTAAGCCTGAATGTCTGCTTAATTTTATTTAAATAAGTAGTCCCTTTTCATATAAATTCATTGATTTGCAGAATTAAATAGATTTGCAGAAACTGTGTTCTGCACTAGAATAGAGCTATCTTTTTGTGCTGCTCTGTACAGGAACTAACAGACTTTTGAAATTAGGTTAAAATTTAGAATGGAGTGGTGTTTCCAGATATCCTTTATTCATACTTCTCAAAAATAGCCCGATGAAACAGAATAGTATTTCTCTTAATTAACTAGATAAAATGCCTCCATAATTTGGAACAAAAATATTTCTTCGTTAGTTTATGAATTAATTACTTTTTTTTTGCAAAAGTGGTTATTTAGTCTCACAGAATATCCATTTTTCTTAAATTCAAATTGTAGGGGGCTATTTCATACACTTCATTATACTATTAAGTTGTAGATTAACAACTAAGTGATGATGTCTACTTCTATATCCGCTGTAGATTTAATGTTCAAAATGAGAATGATGTCAAAATGATGCAGTAATTTGCACAAGTGGCCTCAAGACATCACACACACAAAAAGTCCATGGATACTCACCATATAATAATGCCCTGATGGAAGAGAAAGCATTCTTCACACCATTCAGACCCTTTTGTGTTTTTTGCAGCATTTCTAGATTGAAATGTCCTGTATTATTCATCACTTCAAAACAAAGCATTGTAATATAACAGTGCTTATAAAGAGTCCTACGTCTACAAGTTCACAAGTGATATTAAGTGAGAATCTCTGTGTTACTTCCTTCTGTCACTGTAATTTTCTTTGTAGTAAGAATGTGGTGTGTGGCTGTTGTCGCAGAGAACAATTGGGAAATATCTAAAACAGACCAGACCACTAAAACCTGTGCTATGATTGGCTATTTTAAATGTAAACATGCTATACTATTTTCCTTTAATTATGGGCTTTTCTTTTTGCTCCATCTTCCCCCATCATAGGCTCTTGGGATGCTGTTTTGGCACAAACATAACATCGAGAAATCCCTGGCAGATTTACCTAATTTCACCCCCTTCCCAGATGAATGGACAGTTGAAGACAAAGTATTGTTTGAACAAGCTTTCAGTTTCCATGGGAAAACTTTTCATCGAATTCAGCAAATGGTAAGGATCTTCAAGTGTATGAGATTGCAAGTGCAAAGGTCTTGACTTAAAAACAAATGAGGGAGTTAAAATGTATTTTAATGATTAGCTTTTATTATCCAAATACATGTATCTTTCATTTCATCCTTGTTTATTATTTACACAGTTTGGCATGCAAGCACCCAATATTGATGATAGCTGGGGGGAAAAATGGACTGAGTAAATTTGGGAGATGATAATGTGGTATATTAGAAACTTCTCATTGTACACAATAAATAGTGTCTGCATATTAGCAATATAAAGGACCATTTCATTATCAATTTTTTGTAGGTCTTTAATAGAGGGAAAATAATGTCAAATTATTTTCCCATTGTTGTAAAATCAACAGGACGTGGAGTATTTTGCAGTAATGGTCTGTCAAAAGATTCCATATTTTCAGAATATAGCGCCATACATGTTTGTATATCTGAAAACCAGGCCGGATTAAGCAATTTTCTGAGATAAAACTCAGAAGGTGGTAGAAGTTTGAAATGTTTAAATATCAGTTTTACTTGCATTTAATCCTATCTTTATCATCTGAGTGACAGAAGCACTGAAAACATTCTCTTTCTTCCAGATCTGTTTTTATATGAAGATATTTTAAAGAATAAAATGTTGTATATTGATAATCACTGAAGTTTAAGGGGCACACTTGTAACTGCAAGCTGTTAATTGGATGAAATAACCACGTTTCCTCTTTTTGTGGTGAATACATCCCATTTAGTACTCTACCTTTAAGGACTTTTTCCAGCTCTTCAAACCAGCAAATTGGTTTGTTCTGGGTTATTTAATGTTTTAAAGAGTTAAAGAATTGTGCTTCTGATATCCATAAAACAGTCTTATTCAAGACTAAGCTGTCCTTCTTTTGAGGCTAATTTGATTTGAAACTCTGTGCATGTTTGGATTCCATGGTCTAAATTACCCCTTCCATCCCTGTGATTCTATGACATGACCTATGATTCTACTGCTGATTTGCCTTCTTTTAACAGGCAGGAAATAATCTTATGGCATAAAATTTTTTTGTTATAAGAGTTAGGTCTAGGTAGACTTTGTATGGAAAAAAATGATGTTATTGGAAGAAAAGGAATGTCTTATGGCATTCCACTTAACACATTCCAAATAAAAAAAGATTTCTTGGTTACTAGAAAGAAAACTATTGCATACTGGATTACTCTTCTAGTATTTTTCTTTCCCAGTACAACTTTCTGGGCAAGCAAGTAGTAATTGAATTCAGGCAGTCCTCCAAATCATGGTCTGGAAGATAAATGAAGTGGAAGCAGCAGATATTCTCTCTGAGACATGTCTTTACTTGCTTTTTATTGTTTAACAGTTACTTTTGTTTGTCATAATGTCTACATTTGTCTGGGGAAGCACATCGGCTCAGCGGTTAAGACACTGGGCTTTTTGGCTGAAAGCACGCCATGAAGTCATGATGGCCACATAACCGCGGAAATGTCTTTGGTTGGTGCTGGCTCAATGGCCTTGAAATAGAGATGAGCACCACCCATTATAGTCAGCATTGATTATCGGGGTAATATCTGCAGGGACTCCTTTACCTTTTTTTTAACCTACATTTGTCATCGATACTTAGCACTGTATGTATTGGAAATGACTTAGGAGCCAAAATTCCTAGAATTGGAATGTGCAGAATGTCAAGTAGGCAATTGCCATGTCTCCCATCTATCAAGTGTAAAGCAAAGATGAAACATGAAAGAAAGAAGGACCAAAATTAAGGATGCATAAGATGAGACAGCAGCGTTACTGATCAACTGTTGCAGCAAAGTTTCAGATGAATCATGTCTTCAGAAGCTTCATCCTAGTTCTTATATCCTGTGGGAATCTGAGAGTATGCATTTATGTATGTGTGCTTCTTGTTCAGCATCTACTACAGGTAGTCCTCGACTTATGACCTCAATTGAGCCCCAGATTTCTGTTGCTAAGTGAAACATTTGTTAAATGAGTATTGCTCCATTTTGCAACATTTCTTGTCACGGTTGTTAAGTGAATTACTGCTGTGGTTAGTAACATGATTGTTAAGTGAATCTGGCTTCCTCATTGGCTTGCTTGTCAGAAGGTCACGAAAGGGGATCACATGATTCTGGGAAAGTCATAAATATGAGACAATTGCCAAGCATCTGAATTTTGAATACGTGCCCATGGGATGCCACAACAGTCCTAAGTGTGAAAAACAGTAATAGTCACTTTTTTCAGTACAAATTATAACTCTAAATCAGATGTGTGGTATTCAGCCAGTTCTGACCGGTTCAAGCGAACTGGTAAGAGAAATGTTGATTACTTCGGAGGACCGGAAAATACCATCTCTGGCTTGCCCCGCCCCCATCTATTCACTGCCTCAGGAGTCCTGGTTGATTGGAGTCCCAGCTGAAGTTTTCTTCTGTTGCCCTGCACAGGAGAACGAAGCTGGAAAGCTGGTTAGTGGGGTGGGGAGGGAATGGGAATTTTACAGTATCCTTGCCCTGGAGTGCGGAGGGAATCAGGATTTTGCAGTATCTTTCTGCTGCCACGCCCACCAAGCCAAGCCACACCCACCAAGCCACACCCACAGAACCGGTAGTAAAAAAAATATTGAATCCCACCACCACTATGAATGGTCACTTAAATAAACTGTTGTAAGTCGAGGACTATCTGTATCATATATTTTATTTTGTTATAGAATTCACACGCAAAATGGTCTAGAGTAAAAAATAAGCAGAGTTGCAGATGAATTCCCTGAAAGCAATAGGATGCTCTGTTTGAAATTGCCAGTTTCTGCTCATACTGGATCATAGCTCAGAAGCATCATTATTGGACACATTATCGCTATTTGTACTTTTGACAACAGTTATTTTGTGTTCCTCAGCTTCCTGACAAATCAATAGCAAGCTTGGTAAAGTTTTACTACTCCTGGAAAAAGACAAGAACCAAAACAAGTGTCATGGATCGTCATGCACGAAAGCAAAAAAGAGAAAGGGAAGAAAGGTAAGCAGAGGCAATTGTGAATATGCACTTCACACTTAACTTTTGATGAAATATTGAAGGCTTTTATGCTCCATATGCACAGAACTCCTGTTATCAATCATATCACAGTCAAGTAGCTGATCTAATCTGACAGTTAGAGTGGAACATTGTTTTTAAAGATCCACATAATTCTAATGGTTATTTCCCATGAGGTTAATAATGTTCACTTTCTTTTGCATGAAGAATTAAAATATGGCAGCAACTTTTGAAGAATCTCTTGAGGACTGCAGGCAAGGCTTTCGGGACCCGTTTGAAGTGATGGAACCATAATAAAATATAACAAAAATCTCTAAAACAAATCATAATGGCAGAAACTCACATCTTATATATTAAAACGAGATCACAAAGCATCCTTTATCAGTGCATCTTCAAGACCAATGACTTAAATATGGTTAAACTTGCTGGGGAGACATTTGATGTAGTAGATAAAAGTCCACCAAAGTCTACTACACCAAACTGGTGCCCTCTAGGTCATGTGAGGATAGTAGGTTGGGGAAATATGGATTATGCTACAATAATTTTGTTGTGCTTCTTTTTCTTTTTGTTCAAAGCTAGCTCTTTGAAAAATAACACCCAGCAAGGCTATCTCAGAACAGGCAAAAGAAAAGAGCTTGTAAACTGCTGACATTTTGGGTACAAATGCTACTTTGTTTGTCTCCATCAAATACTTTTTTAAAAAATTCTGAGCTTTATTTTGTAGCTTATTCCATTCTAGTGGTAAATAAGAATAGGTATAATTACTGTATAAGAATGTGTGTCTAAGGTTCCATGTTTTATACAGTAATTGTACCTGTGCTATCATTTCCTGAAATAAACATAATTACCATGTCGACTTTAAAACTGCTTAGAAATTTGGGAATATGTATTGGTTTTTATGATCATGTATACAGATGTTAGAAAGATACTCTTCTATAATTCACACTTGTGCTTAGCTTATTGTGGTAAGCAGTGTAATGCTGATATGTTTAGTTTTCCTAGTTGAACAAAGCACTAGCTGAGTGGTTTTATTTGTATCCTAATTCATAGAAGGACATCACATATTTGATGTTCATATTCATGCTGATTGCAGAAACTATGTGCTTGAGTATGGTGCAGGAAGGATTTCTTGTTCTCCATTCCTTCCAAACAAAATGCAACAAAATATATTCCCTAAAGTCTTGTGTAGAACTGTTTTCAATAATACAAACAAATGAACAGTGCTTGTATAACATTATCCAGAACATTGATTTAATACCAGTTGGTATTGAATTGGCCAAGTGGATTGTCAGCAGGTTTAACACAACCAATTTATGGATTTTCTGGTGGATGAAATCCTTGTTCTAAGGTTTGTTATGATTTTTCTCTATATTATTTTTTTCCAGTCATGTGTTCTATTCCTGAGCCAAAAATTCTCTATACGAAAAGAGCTCTGTGAATTGTTGCTCAAACACCTTTATAGAGTATATTTAAGAGTCTTTGGTTAGTCTTATTAGCTTAAGAAATGAACAAACTCCTTACTATGCAATGTTTCTTTTTTCCCCTTTGTATTAATGCATCCGCCAACTTGTATCTCCAATAAACAAATTTTTGTTCATCTAAACTATGATAATCAGCTTTGGAAGAAACCAGGTTATTAAAAAGTATTTTAAATGTTGGTTTAAGGGCCTAGATTGTTCTGGGAGTTGTTAGGCACATGGGAAATTATGTTTAATTTGACTTCTGTATTTCATTTTATCTTCATTATGTATACCATGAAGAGAGGGAAGGGGAACTTTATTTGAAGGATTAAATATTAGGCATGATCAAGAACAGTCATAACTTTTTAAAAAATATATCTTAAAATTTATCACAGGCAAAAGACTTAGTCATTTGTATTTTTAATTCCATTTAATAATTATGCCAATGTCTTTTTCATGGCAATTAAAGGCTTGCATTATCTAACCAAAATTTTGAATGGGAATCAACTTAATAAAACTTGACTGTCTCCTGTGGGCTTTTTTCTCCCTATATTCTGCTCATTGTGTAGAATTAAATTAGTCTCATAAATTTAATTTGATTTACGAGCAATTTGATATAGGTTTGGTCTTAAAGAATCCATGAAGATCTGCCAGAATCTGGACTTTATATTAATATGTGTTCTCTCAGTGCAGGAATATTGATTCAAAGTACTCTGAGAGCTTGTTGCTATGGAGATGGTGATTCCATTTGTACAGTTTTGGGAAGGGGGCCAACCTGGCACATGTATGCTTGCATTCATAAACTACATAAACTGCAGGCTTAGGATGTACTTGGTTTGGTAATTGAAAGCCACATTCAGCACATGAGGAACAGCAAGTTATAAATATTTTAAACATTAAATAAGCTTGCAAGGAGGTCTGTTTCTGGTTTAATTTCTCGATAGCTGAAATTCATCAAACAAGCCAATTTATCTGAAAACAAATATTGAAATTGGCACTGTTGTCTTTAAGATTGTAATCTGTCATGTATGGTTGCTAATCACTGAAGGAAAAATCTGTGTAGAATTGATTCATTTCATTTTTCATTTTAATTTTATTTGTATGCTGCCCTTTTCCCTGAAAGGGACTCAGGGCGGCTCACAACTCAAAGGGAGGGAAAAAACAAACAAAGTTACAAAAAAACATAAAAACCATACATAGTTAAAAAAACAACAACACAACAATCATACCATTCGAAGTGGGGCAGCGAGTCTTTAGCCCCAGGCCTGTCGGAACAGCCAGGTTTTAAGGGCTATGCGGAAGGCCTGGAGGGTGGTGAGGGTACGAATCTCCACGGGGAGTTCGTTCCAGAGGGTCGGAGCAGCCACAGAGAAGGCCCTCCTCCGGGTAGTCGCCAGTCAACACTGGCCGGCTGATGGAATTCAGAGGAGGCCTAGTCTGTGGGATCTAATTGGTCTAGTGGAGGTAATTGGCAGTAGGCGGTCTCTCAAGTACCCAGATCCAATACCATGAAGGGCTTTGTAGGTGACAACTAGCACCTTGAAGCGTACCCGGAGATCAACAGGCAGCCAGTGCAGCTCGTGGAGGATAGGTGTTACGTGGGTGAACCGAGGCGCACCCACGATTGCTCGCGCAGCTGCATTCTGGACAAGCTGAAGTCGCCGAATACTTTTCAAGGGCAGCCCCATGTAGAGCACGTTGCAGTATTCCATAATTATACTGTTTCTTTAATACTAATAAATGCATTTTCCTAGATCATTGAATTGACGCTTCCTTTTATCAGCAAGAATACCTAAAAATATCACAAAATAAGATTCCCATTAGGCAGGCCAGGACACATATTTTCTCAGATTACTAATATAAGAGTTAGAACACAAAGTAGAAGTGGGAAAGTAAGCCATTTGGGGATTTAAATTTTAATAGACTAAAATGCTTTGCATTTGCTAAAATATGGATGATAGTTAATCATCACATTAAACTATTTTTAAAATTTTGAACAATTACCTCTTTTTGTAATTTCTTTAGACTTTTGGAATAGAATTGATATTTCCTATTTTGTGTTTATTGATTATATTTCTTTGTTAAGGTTATTTGAATTGCCTCTCCATGAGAATTCTTGGGAGTTGAAGGTGTAACAGATGAATCCAGTGACGTGTGAAGCTGAAAGTCTGTTGAATCCACTGCTCAATGCAGGGATCCTAGTTAAATTCTCTAGTATATGGCTTCCAGCACTGTCTCCCTCAGTAATTAGATCTGTTATACAGCTGTTCATACCATTCAGAGTTTGACTTATAAATTAATATACATCTGCCTTGTATTTCCACCAAACAATTATCCTGAGAAATAAGACACCTGGATAGTTTTATGTTGCATTTTATTATATTCAACTTCTTGAAAATTTAGAACCATGGTTCAAAAATACCAATTCCCCACTACCACATTCCCTACTTACTAAGCTCACAGTTATTGGTTATCGCAGGGGAAAATGGCAGACTTACATAGTATTCTATGCTTTCATAGATCAGCAGGCAAAGTTTATTTATTACTGCCCACGTGAGTCCAGTAGGACAAGACTAAAAAAAAAATATTGCCCAGATTAAATTGCAGAATTATTTTAGTTATAGCTATGATCTCTAAACATAATCTGTAAACAATTCTGCAAATGCATAGTTAAATATACAACTTGGTCTGTAGAAAAAGGACTATTTGTTTATTTATCACATTTCTATATTGCCCGTTACCCTTGCGATAGCAGCAGTTGATGAAATTTGCGTTTGAAGGCATAGCTCTACTCATGTAGATTAGATTTAGATTTTAGATTTAGATTTTAGATTTTACTTTATTTGTATGCCGCCCTTTTCCCTGGGGGACTCAGGGCGGCTCACAATTCAAGGGAAGGGAGGAATAGACAAGTTACAAACATGAAGACAATACACCGTTAAAAAGCACAACAGTCATACCATTCGAGTGGGGTTGAAGTCTTTAGCCCCAGGCCTGTCGGAACAGCCAGGTTTTAAGGGCTATGCGGAAGGTCTGGAGGGTGGTGAGGGTACGAATCTCCACGGGGAGTTCGTTCCAGAGGGTCGGAGCAGCCGCCGAGAAGGCTCTCCTCCGGGTAGTTGCCAGTCGACATTGGCCGGCTGATGGAATTCGGAGGAGGCCTAATCTATGGGATCTTATTGGTCTAGTGGAGGTAATTGGCAGTAGGCGGTCTCTCAAGTACCCAGATCCAATACCATGAAGGGCTTTGTAGGTGACAACTAGCACCTTGAAGCACACCCGGAGATCAACAGGCAGCCAGTGCAGCTCGCGGAGGATAGGTGTTATGTGGGTGAAACGAGGTGCACCCACGATCGCTCGCGCGGCTGCATTCTGGACAAGCTGAAGTCGCCGAATACTATTCAAGGGCAGCCCCATGTAGAGCACGTTGCAGTACTCCAGCCTAGAGGTCACAAGGGCACGAGTGACTGTTGTGAGAGCCTCCCGATTCAGGTAGGGACGCAACTGGTGCACCAGGCGAACCTGGGCAAATGCCCCCCTGGTCACAGCTGACAAATGATGTTCAAAAGTCAGCTGTGGGTCCAGGAGGACTCCCAAGTTGCGGACCCTATCTGAGGGGTGTACTATTTGACCCCCCAGCCTGAGAGATGGAACACTTGGCCAATTAGTGGGAGGGAAGCACAGCAGCCACTCGGTCTTATCTGGATTGAGTACAAGCTTGTTAACCCCCATCCAGTCTCTAACCGCCTCAAGGCCCTGGCTCATCACGTCCATCGCTTCATTGAGTTGGCACGGGGCGGACATATACAGCTGTGTATCGTCCGCATACTGGTGGTATTTTATCCCGTGCCGTCGAATGATCTTGCCCAGTGGTTTCATGTAGATATTAAAGAGAAGGGGGGACAGGACCGAACCCTGCGGCACCCCATACGTTAGGGGCCTAGGGGTCGATCTCTGCCCTCCGACTAACACCGACTGCGACCTGTCCGAGAGGTAAGAGGAGAACCACCGTAAGACAGTGCCTCCCACCCCCACCTCCCGCAGTCGTCGCAGAAGGATACCATGGTCGATGGTATCGAAAGCCGCAGAGAGGTCAAGGAGTACCAGAATGGAGGCATGACCTCCATCCCTGGCTCTCCAGAGATCATCGGTCAATGCGACCAAAGCGGTTTCTGTGCTGTAGCCAGGCCTGAAGCCTGACTGGAATGGATCTAGATAAATGTATTTTGCAATTAAAAGTTAGGCCCATTTTTTTAAAATAAAAATAAAAATGAATTGTTAAGTTAGTACAGTGATGAAGTAAGATAGGGAAAAGTGGTGTTAAATTGTTCATTTATGAAGGCTAATATTAGTTAAGTTTAACTTTTAACTATTTCCTTCTTAACCACTGCTGTATGAATCATTACCAGTTTTCATATTGGACTGAAAACCTAAATAAGAGCTTTAAAAGAGCAGCAGTAAAAATTACAAATATTGTAGGTTGTGGAAGTAATTATAAAAGATTAATTGCAATAACTGTTAACATCAGATAGACTTCTGCAAAATCTTTTTAATTTTAAGGGGTGTTGAAAAGGTGTGCCTGTTCATTGAATCTGAACCTTACACATATATTACAAATAGAGCTGTTATATTTCTTATACTTATGAATACTCCCTTCAACAGTATATCTAGGATAGAAGTGCTGTCTCACAGATAGAATATATATAATTTTAATGTAAAATACAGTTCAGGATAAAAAGTAAATTAACTTAGACAAGTGCTGCATCCCTGAAAATGTTTAGTGTGTCATCTCTGAAAAGTTCACAATATAGTCATTTCTTTAATTGAAGCTGTTAGTGGATTGAAATAGTCAATTAATCATGTTAATCTCAATGTAATAATCAGCAAAAATGAGCAAGACTGTCCATAAGCAATAATTTATTATTTTAAACAAAATTGTTAGTAAATTCTAGAGGTTGGGCTAGCTAGCTTGGTTGTGTATAACACTTATTTGTATTTTAAAGTTAAATTTGGTCCAATGGAAAGCTCCTTTATATCAGATGATATTATTAGTCTTTTTAGCCCAGTGTTGTCTGTTCTGATTCTTGAGTTAGGGCACTGATAAACAAAAGTCAGGGATTATTTGATCTTGTAATGTTTCTCAACCATGGGAACCAGAAGATAATTAATTTGCTTCGAGGAATTGAAGTGCACACACCTTCAAGTTCCCAAGGTTGAGAAACACTGCTTCAAATCAAGATGCCAGGAATTATATCTGGAATGTGCTCACTAGATGATTCTGAACTTGAAAAGATACAAATGATTTTGAAGAAATTATTATTTACTTTAACTAAACTTGTCCTTTTTACCGAATTATATGAGAAAATTTTGGAATTGATTATTGTGTATAAACTTTGGCTTTATCAAGCATGAGATATAACAAAATAATTATTCTCTTAAAATCAAACAACAGTGCTACCAAAGACCTAAACCTTAAACTAATTATATTTGCTGTCTCTCTTGATTTTTGAATTGGCTCTGTCAATAGAATGTGTATTTTATTCCATTAACATCAATAAGAGCCCTGTGGGGTCTAGGACAACTTGCCCGGGACAATTCGCCATGGCTAATTCGCTGCAGGACAACTTGCCACGGGACAAAAATTACATAATATAGGAAAAAATGGTGAAATAGCATCATTAAAGAAAGGATGCAAAAGAAGGGACGAAATGTGAATGACCAACATTAAAATGATTTTAAAATTTATTTGAAATAATTAAATTGTTGAATTATCCTGCGACAAGTTTTCTCATAGCAAATTGGCTATGGTGAATTGTCCTGTGCTGAGTTGGCCATGGCAAACTGGCCATGGCAAGTTGTTAATGGTGAATTGGCAGTGATGATTTGGCCATGGTGAGTTGTCCCACTCGGCTTGGTGGCTCAGTGGTTAGACTGCATTATTGGCTAACTCTGTCCATAGTCTGGAGTTCAATTCTGAAGGGTTGACTCAGCTTTCCATCCTTCCAAGGTTGGTAAAATGAGGGCCCAGATTTTGGGGGAACCATCCAAAGAATACTGTAAAGTATTATGGAGCGCTATATAAGTCTTAAGTTCTATTGCTATTGCTATTGATAGAGTGAAGAGACAGGCTAATATTACTCTGTGCCAAGATTTAATTTTGCCTTTAAAAACACAACCATTTCATACATATTTGATCATATATTTTGGGGTTTTGTTTTTTCATTTTGGAAAGCAAGCAAAAGTATGTGTAAAAAATGAGGGTGGAGCGGAATTGAGCTTTGTTAGCAAATTATAATTTATATCTGGCTTCACAATCTTAACAAATAGTTTTTTTCTGAGAAATAACATACTGAGGTGGCTTTTTTCCAAAAATACTTCCAAACCCAAAATATATGTAACTTTCATCATACTTTATTGACATAGACTTATTTTTTTGGCACTACTGATGCCAAAATGATGGCACTACTAAGTTTACTAACTTTATTAATACTGGACTTCATTACACGGAAATTCCAAAAATTGCTGAAATAGTATATGCTTCAACAAAGGTGTATGAAACCATCTTCTAATCACAGCACTCCACTCAATTGTACCTGTGGATATTGCTGCTTACTCTGGCTGGGCGAGTACAGGCAGAGAGCAAGCGGAAGTTCTGAGTACAGATAGTCCTGAACTCATGACCACAGTGAAGTCTGGAATTTTGATCCCAAGTCATTGCAGTCTTAAGTTGAGACACCACATGACTGGACATGATTTTATGATTTTTACAATTGTCATAAAGTGAATTAACATGGCCATTAAGTAAATCACATAGTTAAGCAAATCCAGCATATCCAGTGAGTGATTTTTTTTTTTTGCTAGAAATTGGGGGAAAAGTCACAAATTGAGGGGGTCCTGCTCTCTGAGTTTGGTTGTTTTCTTGCAAATGTTTCCTCATCCAAACTAGGTAACGTCATCAGTGCTGAAGATGTTACATAAGTTGGGTAAGGAAATGTCTGCAAGAAAACAACCAAGTTCAGAAAGTACCAAGAGCCCCTCATTTCAACCCTGAGCTACAAATATTATTTTTTAAAGTCAGAAATTGCAGTCGCATAACTATATTTTTCATTGGAAATTATGAGCAATCCCTTCCATAGAAAAATAAGAAATCTTGAACAGGCTTGTCAAACTGGCGACCTGCGGGCCAGATGCATCACGCGCAGGTCACACCCATCCCGGCTCTGCAAACGCAAAAAACATCGCAATAAGTCATGATAGGTCACATGATGCAATCAAGTTTGACACCTGTGTTCTAGAAGTATCCCTTGGTATGGATTGATTCATACTGTATTCTATTTAATTATAATTTTAGGAAAAAGCTTGCATCCTGATTCTCAGTTCTGTAGGACCTTATTGGTTAATATCAGAACTTTAGACCTGACCATTTGGTAAATTCAGCCTTGGCAGTTCTTTCATTAGACATATTATAGCAATCTGTACATATAATATTGTGGACATTACATAAAGTATGCTTACAATAGACTTGTGGCAGGAGTTTTCACTAGCTGGATAAGCAGGATGATATGATGATGATGATGATATAAATAACAATTTTGTTATAAATGCTTATTTGCCAAGACTCTATTTTTCAGCCATTTATGGCAATACTATGACCTACTATATTCAAGTGCAATGTTTAAAGTACATTTTAAGCAAAATACTTTGTGGTAGTGATAATTTTAAAATGATTATTAATCCTCCATGTAGGTCTATATACAGCAGATTAAAAATCTAAATAAATAAAACATTCCAATCATAGGCTACTTGTTCTCTCAGAATTGGCATTGTTTCTGTTTCCTGAAACTGGACTATTATTTCTTACTTATTATTAACCAAACATATTTTTCTCAGCCAAAAGTAACACATGCACATAACTGGGCATATTGTTGAACATATGCTCCCTAGCAGGTATAATCTGACATTTATAAAAATGAAGAAGAGAACATATGTGATTTTAATAAATAGGCCATTCCGCAGGAAGACATTAATCTATTTTGTTTTCTTGTAGTTTGTTTTATTAGATTTATAGACTGCCAGAATTGAAATACTTTTAGTAGTAATAATAGCAATAGTTGTGCTGAACTCCTGTATTCCATTTATTTAAGAAGATAAAATGCAAAGTATTTGGGTGTTTATGTGTACTTGACACATCCCTATGGAAAAAAAAACCTCAGAAGCTTGTGAGTGCAAGGAAACGTTTTATAAAAGTAAAACTAATAGATGATAAAAGCAACTATTAGTTGTTGTAGGCTGAAAACTTCTGTTCTGAATCAACACTTGAGCACTTTTCAGCACTTTTATATTTTTCCAATATATAATAGAATAGGTGATCAATCAAAAAATTCTATCTGTGGCTATTTATTGTAAAATTATCAGAGTGACAGCCTATCAATTGTGCTTCCATTTTAAGTTTGTTTTTCTTATGTTCAGTTATGTCCAATTCTCAGAGACTGCCTGGACAAGTCCTTGAAGTTCTCTTGGCAAAGTTTTTCAGAAGTGGTTTGTCATTATTTCCTTCCTAGGGTTGTGCGAAAGTCACTGGCCAAAGATCACCCAGATGACTTTGTGCCCAAGTCAGGACTAGAACTCATGGTCTTTCAGTTTCTAGCCTGATGCTACACTACACAAAGTTGCTCTCATTTTATTTTTACATCACTTTAAATTATGTTATCATATTCTCAATTTGAACTTCTCCTCTGGATACTTATTCTGATCACACTTTTTTATTTGGTATGTAGAAATATTAAGAAGAGAAATTATGCAACAAAAATAAAATGTAGATTTTTTTTTTGAAAAAAAAAGTTGTATCTACCTAGAGACTTCTGGCAGTCTTGACAGAGAAATAATTTGGTATTGTCTTGTTTATTTTCAGTGAGGATGAAATGGAAGAAGCAAATGGAAATAACCCTATTGACATTGAGGTTGAACAAAACAAGGAGAGCAAAAAAGAGGTATTTTCCCTGATAATGCTTTAGTGCATGAAGTATTATGAACCTATTCTTTAAACCATGTTTCTCAATCTCACAAGCTTGCTTACTGGGGAATTCTGGGATTTGAAGTATATCTTAGTCACTGAGACTGAGAAGCACTGCTCTAAATGATTTATTTAAATATTATTAAATCGCTTTTGATAATAGCAATTCTGTGATCCAAGTATGTCATTCTAAGTACTTTAGTGTATCTGAGAGACGTTTGAAAAAAATCCATATTTTATTCCATACATGAATTCTTTATGTAGCTCTATTTGGTGTACATATTTATACTTCAGAAAAATCTCAGTTTAAGAATATCTTTTGATTTGTTTCTCAGTGTTTTGGCTGAATGTGGAGGACTTACTCTCGTTTGCTTTTTGTTGTACTGTCGTTTCTTCCCATGCTTACTTAATCAGCATAAAATCATCATATAACATGGTGAAGGATGCATAGAGAATAAGCGAGTTAAACATTTATCCTGATAAAATGGAAGCACTGTGCTATTTCAGGACTGATTGTTGATCTTGTTTTGGGTTCCCTTTAACAATCAGATGCCCATTGTGAGCTTTTTAAAAAAGATTTTACGCCCAGATACCCAGTTAATAACAATGGCCGTCAACCTTCTTCACTTATCAACTACTTTTCATCTTGGATAAATCAGTCGGCTCAAGTGGAAGAATCCATATGACCAGAAATATCCTGAACAATCATTTCAGGGTTGTTAAAACTCTGAAAACTGATTTTAGGACAGATTGTCCTTCCAGCTTGGAATTGTGTGTTCCTATTAATAGTTATCTCAGTATCATCACGTCATTATCTCTTTATTTCGCAATGAAAGGATGAAACAAGGACTTGCTACATGCAGAATAATATATTCCATCATTGTGATTAGTGCCTGCCTTGGCTAGCTTGATTGCTTCTTTGCTTTTGGGCACAATTTGATATTTTAATCTTTAAGACCGAAAATGGCCATAGATCATAGTATCTTAAAAATTACCTCCTGAATGGAAATTTGTCTGGATATTTCATTCAGCAATCAAAGCCTTACTGATTGTACAGTTCCTTGTCCTCTGGGTCTTGGTAGTTTTTGGCACAGAGTCAAAAAATGCTTTAAAAAAGCCTAATTCAGTGCTGATTTAGAAAAGGATGTACAGTATGTTGTTAGTGTCAGTTTAGTGGTTAAATATTGTAAGTTTGGTGCCTCTTTATTATACAATTTTAACTTGCATTTTCTTGCAAGCCTCTATTTAATTTTTTTAAATTTAATTCAACTTATAATCCATCTTACTTAGGGTAGGGTTTCCTGAACTTCTGGTTGGCCCGTTGGGGCCATTATTCACCCTCCCCAGCCTCCAGAGGCTTTCCTGAAGCCTGGGGAGGGTGAAAACAGTCTCCCCTGACTCTCTGGAAATGTGAAAAATCAGCATGCCAGAGCTGATAGCTGGCGTGCCACCAAATATGGCTCCGCGTGCCATAGTTTTGCCATCACAGGTATAGAGGGTGAAAACCATATAGTGAAATCACTTTCAAATAGCATATCGACTGTTGGAGTGGAAGAAAATGATTTAAATATGATTTAAAATGGAAGAAATCAATAATCTGCACTGTATTGATGACACTAGTCCAATAGTTAAAAATGCAAATGATCTTCAAGGTCTTGTAATAAAAGTCAAGTGAAAAAGTGGGACTAAGATTAAATATAAAGAAGTTAAAAATAATAGCTATGGGAAAAGCAACCAACCTTAGAATTGGCAGTGAAGGTATGAAGTGGTGGACAGCTTCTACCTTTTAGAACTGATGATCAAGAGTAAAATAATAAGTCAAGAAATGCAGAGTACACATGGTGAAGTAAGAATTAATATTCAGTGACCATAATGCATCCATACCTACAAAGATTGAAACATGCAGGCAGTGGTTTTCACAATATCTCTTATGGAAGCAAAATTTAAACTGAAAAAAACAGGACTGAAAGAATATTCATATTCTTGAACTGTGAGGCTGGCAATGGATACGCTGTTGGAAGATCTGAAAGATTAGATGGGGACATATAATTATGGAGGCTATCTGTTCACTAACAGTTGGCAGTAACTTGATGACACATAATTACATCACTAATCAAGATTTGCACATTAGCTTAGATTAAAGTTATCAATCGGCATAGAGAATAATGTTAAGTGGACTTCTTAAGGTGCTACTTATCTCATAATACCTGATAATGAAAGTAAATCAATTACTTTATCAATTGGATAAATTCTGAGAGTGCTACAAATTTCCACATTAAAAAAAAAAACCTGAATCCTTGCTATACATGTTAAGGGTCATTACATGTCTGCATTCAGCCCATCTTATACGATATTTGCTAACAATTTGAAGGGTCCTTTGAATGTATATGGTCTTCTTGTGAGTTGCAACTTACCTTTTGAAATCTAGCAAGAAAAATTATGGTTTGCTAGTCACTTGTCAACTCCACAACTTTTGCTTCCATTTACAGTTCCATTTCATATTTAGTCTCATAAATCAAAAAGAAAACACATACTGTCAATTATGCTTTCTTACTGAAAAAAAATTCAAAATTATGTGCAACATAAGACCTTAACTTACAACCATTTATTTAGTGATTGTCTGAGGTTAGAATGGCACTGAATAAAGTGACATGACTGTTTTTCACACTTACGACACAATCTCCATGATCAAAATTCAGATCCTTGGCAACTGGCATGTATTTATGACAGTTGTAGTGTCCCAAGGTCATTTAATCAACTTTTGTGACCTTCTGATAAGCAAAGTCAGTGCGGAAGCCAGATTCACTTAACAACTATATAACTTACTTGGTAACTAGTAGTGATTTACTTAACAACTGTAGCAAGAAAGATCGTAAAATGGAGCAAACTTATTTAACAACTTAGCAATGGAAATTTGGTGCTCACTTATGGTCATATGTAAGAATATTTCAGACATTTCTAGATCACTGACCAGTCTGTTGTACATGCTTCATTAGATACTTTGTACCAGTCTCCATTTATACTATTATTGGTCTCTTTTGGATAATCCAAGATTATGTAGAATAAACAACAATGCTTAAAACAACAAAAGTTTATTGGACGATAAGAAATTGGTATCCAAACAACATCCCAGTTCTGCAATTGAACTTTAATTTCGAAAACTCTAAGCAAGTAATGATTTAAATTGTTGCTAGAGGTTAGTCATACATAGGGAAATTCCTCAGGTTGAACATAAGGGATTTTTTTTATAAAAAAAAGCAAGATTATGTCATTTCCTTTTTTCTAAATAGTAACAACAGTCATATTACAGCATTCATATGTCTATAACAATAATAGCTGGATGCAATAAAACTTTTAATTTGCCCTTAACTATTGTAGGAAGCTAATTGTCCTCAGTTCAAGCAGGGATAGGTTAAAAAAGATCAAATTGTGGCACTAGTTTTGCGTCTTGCAGAGGACAGCATTTTACAGACTCCCGGAATGTCTTTTCTGCTTTTGGCATCTGATTAACATTGACGGGATCTGTCAACAACAGTTTATAACTAAAAATGATAGAAATAAACTCCTGCAAGATTACAGCTTAATTGCATATTATGTCCATGTGCAATTGTAGATGTGGAGAACTCCTCTGCCATGGGACAAATAGATATGGGCATTTTAATTTGAGTGTCATTTTGATAGTGCTTTATTTTACATTTTTGCAGCTTGTGTTCAAATTTTATGTGCTTGTCATAACTATTAGTGACTTCTTGGCATTATTTTTGTGTAGAGTCAAGGGTAAAAATATCTGTCATAGAAAATATTATTTTACTTCTAGCTGAAATGTGAGAGGCAACTTGATTCCTTGAGACAAAAATGAATGGTGTGTTTACTTATAATTATATAAGTTGCATTTGAATTGGTTCTCTTGTGTTGTGATTCAAAAACATTGGCAATGTCCTTAGTGGGTTTAATACAGGAAACACAACATACACAGGTAGTCCAAGACTTTACAACAGTTCATTTGACGAATGTTCAAAGTTACAACAGCACTGAAAAATGTGACACGATCATTTTTCACAATTACGACCTCCGCAGCATATCCATAATCATATGATGAAAATTCAGATGCTTGGCAGTTTTTTCATATTTATGACGGTTGCAGTTTCCCCCTTTTCCGACCTTCTGACAAGCAAAATCAATGGGGAAGCCAGATTCACTTAACAACCAGTTACTAACTTAACAACTGTGGCAAGAAAGGTCGTAATATGGGGCAAAACTCACTTAACAAATATTTCACTTAACAACAGAAATATTGGGCTCAATTGTGGCCATAAATCTAGGACTACCTGTATTATGCTCCTAAGATTACTTTTTTTTTTTAGATCAACCCTCATATGGGTTTTTGGTGGTGTGACAGGCAAATAAATAAGTTGCCTAGTTATGCCAAAACATAAGATGAATTTACTGTTGATTTATTTGAATCCTTATATACACATCAAAAATTTGTGTGCCCTTTTCTTTGTTTCTAACTCAAAGGCTTGGTGGTCTATGAGCCCCATGAGAACGTGACAGCACATTTGGATTCCATTGCTGAAGTTTGGTAGTGAAATGGCTAAATTTCAGCAGTTACAATCTCCACTCCCCATTTTTAGCAAGAATAAAGATAAGGAAGGACATGAATATATTTTTAAAAGGCAAAATGCATCCATTCAAGATTTAAAATTCACCACTTTCCTTTTTCAAGAATGGAAAGGGAGGAAAAAGGGACCCTGTAATTTTCTAATTGCACATGCTAAACATTTCTTTCCTTTTTTTAAAAAAAAAAAGTGCCTCTGCCTTTAAAAAAATTGCAGATTATTATACTTGCACCTCTTTTGAGTCATCAGGAAATCAAATTGGAGTTTAATGGGCAAATTTTAATAAAAGCTTCATTAATATATAAATATCCAAAGACTTCTACTATAAATAAAATAATATAACACAATTGAGTTAATGCAAGACGAAGAGGCTATCATATATCAGCTGAAATACAACAGCATTATAATACAGAAAATTTCATCTGCAAAAGTATCCTTATACTGATAGGCAAAATCCCAGGTTTCTGTTGCATTATACATGATTTTATTGTAGTGTATGACTACTTATTTTGTGTACCCTTTCTTGGCTTCTAGTTTGGTACCTAAATATAGTCTGAAAGTCTACTCCCTTGATGGACGTGGTACATTAAGTTTTAGTAAGGCAAATTCATTAAGACTATATGACAGTGAATAGTGCAATAGTGTTGGAAAGTGATGGGTGAATTGACCCCAACATAATTTGCAGTTTGTTCACTGACTTGAGAATCTAATGTTACGAATTTAGATGTAAAACACTGGATTTTCAGATTTCATTGAATCCTTAAACATTCATACATAAACGATACCAAAATGTACCTGGGAAATGTGGCATACATAATTGTATTACTATATGCATTAGTGGCATACTGTTTGCCAAAAATGTGTTATTATCCAAGCAGGAAGTAGGTGCCCTCCCCAAAATATGATTTATTAGTGAATGGTTTCAGAACCAACAACTTAAAAGAGGTTAATTTCTTGAACAAAGTGAATTTAATAAGCTAGAATAAAGTTATACCATATTATCTACATTGCAAGTAGGATTTTTCCTTTATTTTAGGAACTTTCTGAAAGTTCATGGAACACCTATCAATTTTTCCCCCCGAATATCATTTACCTAGTTTGGATAGTCATATCTGTTTTAAATTACAGGTATGTATTATGCTAGATATTGTGAGCTGTCCAGGCACATTTTGGAGTCAGGCAGTCCCCAAATCAAACCAATCAATAGCAAATAGAGGTAACTTTGAATAAATGCAATGATTTAATACTGGGATGTTTAAAGGGAACTGAAACTGAAGATGAATGTAGTTAGACATATGCTTCGAGGTTCAAGAAAGCAGATTGTGATAAAATCAGATCCATACAAAAAGAAACTGATAGAAAAATGAACCCGAGATGCATGGGAATTTCTAAAAAGGAGGTTGTGAAAGCATATTTGCATTTTTTTCCAACAAAGGGAGAGGGGAAGAAGGTAAAAGATGAAATCATGCATCTCATTGAAGATATGAAAGCAAAAAAAAAATCACATAGGAAGTGGAAAGAATAGCAAGGCCACCCACATATGGCTCTCAAGACTTGGAAAGATAGTGTCAAGAGAGAATACAGCTAGATTAATGAAGGATGTAAAGAACAACAAAAAGATCCTCAGATACATTCAAAATAAAAGGAAGAAGAGTAAGTGATTGTGTACCAGCTGCTCAGTAAGGATAACAATGATAAGAAGTATAAAGATTGTGTATCAGATTTACAGATGATACAAAATTGGGTTGGCTATCCAGTGCCCAAGAAAACAGAAATAAGATTCAAAATGAATTTGACAATTTAGAGAAATGGTGTGTGTGTGGGGGGAGAATGAAATTTAACAGAGACAAATGCAAAGTTCTTCATGTAAGAAAAAGAAATCAAAGTACTTGTGTAAAAAAGCTTGGAATTATAGCTGATTACAAACTAAATATGAGTCAGCAGTGTGACATAGTTGCTGAAAGGGCAAATGCAATTTAAGGCTGCCTCAATTGAAGCCTAGTTTGTAAATCACAGGAAGCAATCATTCCATCTTATTTGGTATTCTTCATCTTCCATCTGAAATACTGGACACCATATTTTATAAAAGATTCAGAGAAACCAGAACAGGTGCAGAAAATGGCAAAACAAGGATGATGAAAGACAATCTGAGTCTTACAAAGCGATTGTGACAACTTGGCATGTTCAGTTTTGAGATAAGTCAAATGTGTGTGGGGGGGTTAGGGTTAGGGACATACAATAGCGCTTTGTAAGGTAGTGCAGGTAGTGAAGAGTCCTGGAGCACAGGATGGACTAAATATCTATGGAGATTCTTAGTCATCCAGGTCATGGTTGTCTCAAGTGCATTTTCAAGAGGCCAGTTGCCTCTTGAAAAAGCACCTTTGGGACAGGATGGACTAAATTCACAAGAAATCAGATTATAGTGAATGTTACAAAGCACTTCCTATAATGATAGCAGTTTTAACACTAGAACCATCGGCTAAGGGAGCTGGAGAGCTTGCTTTCAATGTTTGTGTTTAATCAGTGGCTAGACAACCAAATATTAGGGAATGTGTACTTTTGTCCTCAAGAGGCAGTTTCTCTTTCTGTCTTAAATTAAGAACTGTGGTGATGCAGTAGTTAGAATGCAGTTTTACAGACTAATTCTGCCAACTTCCAGGAGTTTGATCCTCACCAGCTCAAGGTTAACTCAGCCTTTTATCTTTCCGAGGTCAATAAAATGATAAAATAAAATAAAATGCTGTCTCTGTAAACCACTTAGAGAGCGCTGTAAAGTACTATGCAGTAGTATATAAGTCTAAGTGCTGTTGCTATTAAATTGCATCTTCCAACTCTATAAATTTATGGTGTGTGTGTGGTGTGTGTGTGTGTATTATTTAATAAAACAGAACAGAGAGGAAAAAATAAGAGGAAAAACTAAAACAAAAAAAATGCAATAGTGACAAGATAAATAGGATTCTTATGCATATCAAGATATATTTTATATTTTATATAACCATTTCAATAACAGATAACCATATTTCACTGTAATTGTCCATGCATAATCAGCATCTATAGGCATTTCATTCACAAGATGCAAGTAACTTCCTCTCTTCACTCCACCTGGTAATTGATGCCATAAATTTGTCTTTCCAATGTTTAAGAACTAATCTCTTGGCAATAATAAGGGCACAGAGAATCAATTAGGGTAACCCTTCAGTTATGCTGTGGGAAGAAATAATTATGTATATTCATTTGACTTTGAAACAAAGTTTAATATTTTCATAGCCACTACTTGGAAATTGATTCACTGTTTCTTTATACGAGAAATACAAATTACACCGGCTCCGACCATAAAAATTATTTTACAATCTTGACTTGGATTACAAAACTTGGTATGACTGTACTAGATGCAACTTAAAAGCTGACTATTTAAACATTTCAGTGCCATTACTTCAGACTCGGCCAATCCTGATTTCACTATATCACACAGTTCTATTTTATAGTAGAATGATTGTTCAAGTCAACAAAGTAATGTGCGTAATATAATGTGTGGATGACTTTGGAGAGTGAGAGGAAGAGATACTGCCTGGGAAACAGAAGAGAAAAAGGAGCCCCATTAAGTGGCTTAATGGTCAGAAGAAAGAAACTTAGGAAGCACCTGTCCTAATGAGTCAAAATGGTAAATGTGATGGGGGGAAATTTGTATCTTCAAATTTGCAAAATTCTGTTAATGTATAGCGTGATAATAAAATGGAAGTAGTTCATCTAGTTTTGTTTCATTTCAGGCTTCCTGTCTAGTTCACATCACTATAATCGTAAAGTGACTTATTTGGATTCATGTTGTATGAACCAGCCATTTGTAGCTTGTTTATAGCTTCAAATCATAAACCATCAGAACATGGATTAGTGCAGTGTGTAAACTTTATCATTTTGTGGTGAAGTGGCTGATGTAATCCAGGTTCAAATCTCCATTCAGCCATGAAGCTCACTGAGTGACCTTGGAGTAGATATTGCTTCTAGTGCCTCTCAGCCTTACCTACTTGGCAGGATTGTTGAAACGATGAACATTCAGTGCTGAGAACTAGGATTACTGCATTGAATAAGAGGATATAAAGAAATAGATTTTTCATGCTGAACTCTGGAAATTTTTCCTGTATCGTTGTGTTTTTCTCATAACTTTTACAGTGCTATTGTCAAAGTGACATGAGTGAATTTCTCTGATATTCTTAATAATGTAATGCTAAATAAAAGCTTCCAGTTTGGGACTTCATGTGACATTGGTTGGTAATTAAAGACACATTTAATATAATTCAAAACAAGTTAAATTGTCTTCATGCCAAATCCTCAGTCCAGAAATCTTAAGTGTATATTGTATTTTTATAATGCTGAGAATTTCCTTGTCTGTACCCAGTAACCCCCAGGTGCCTACAAATATAATTTTGCATTAGCTATTTCTTCCTTCACGAAACATACACTTTTAACTAAAGGGCAGGAACAGTAGGTTACACCACAACACTGCATGGAAAACATCTTGAGCATTCTGGAAATAGAAATACAGCTTTTTAGCTTGATAGTCTTCCAGAAATGCTCACAACAATCTTGAACAGCTCTTTTTTCTCAAAATGGATGTTTTGAATATAAAAGAATTGGATAAAAATATTTTGCACATGCAGTAAGATGGCCAGAGAATCCATAGCTCTAGTGACACAGCTGGGGAGCTGGATTTTCAGTGAAAACTTGGAAGACTCACTTGTTGAGTATAGGAAGGAGGTCACTATCTATAAGAAAAAATATTCCCTGATTGCAGGACAAAGTATGTACATCTGTAAGAGAGCATCTGCTTTGGATGTGGAAGGTCCCAGATTCTATTCCCTCTCCCTCTGTATTTCCCAAGGGAGCTGTGCAAGACTCCATCAGCAAATTTAGAATTATTTTGGAACTGATGTAGATGAACAGGGATCTAGTCCTAAAACAATAACCTCTATTGAGGAACAACTGTAGCATAAAAGTGCCTGCTAAGATTTTTCCATTTTACAATCCCATGTGTATATACTGGTACATTCAATTAATAAAACCAGAACTAGGTAGAAAGTGGGGGAGGGAGTTCTGATTTTAGATGATTGGATGATTCTTTGACCAGGAAATGAAAAAATAGGAACTATCTAGATCAGTGATGGCTAGCCTTTTTTGGCTCCCGTGCCAAAAGTAAGGGGAGCGCAGGGGGATCATGTGTGCATGCATGCACAACCAACGCCCCCCACTTTTGGCATGGTTTTTTCACCTTCCCCAGGCTCCAGAGGCTTTCTAGGGGCCTGGGGAGGGTGAAAACTGCCCTCCCAGAGGCCCTCTGGAGGGCAAAAAACGGCCCTACAGGGAACCTGGAAGTTTGGGAATGGTGACTCGCCATCACGGATCTAGACAGATGAACATCCCTTTGAAGCTGTAGCTTGCACATACATCCTGTAACTGTGGGCTCCCACAGCAACGTAGTGGGAGCCCACAGTTATAGGATGTATACAGCAACAAAATTCCCTTACTGCTGTTAATAAAAGGAGCACCTTGTGGTAGGATTACATATTGCAATACATTTATATAACCAAACATTTAATCATATTTTGCCAAATAAGCAATGGTTTGTTTAACCATATTTCACCATATATTTCTTTTTCTCCCAAACAAGCTTAACAATGTTAAAAACTCAAAATCCTTTCCTCCCCCCGCCTCAAAACAAAACAAAACAAAACAAAACAGACTAACTGTCTAAAAATAAACAATTCAGGATTTTCTTTTCTCAAAAGTTTGATAATATTAGCAACTGCCAAAAGTTGTTTCTTTCATAAACAATTGCTTATGTATTGCAGTGGCTGAGTTTTCACAGAACACTAATCTAGGACCAAACTAACTACATACTGGTTTAGAACAAACTTCACAGGTTCTTGAAATCCATAGGTTGTGTGCTTTTGAATGTCAGTTTCTGGGGAATAATAAATTGCAGAAAGTTTTTGCAATTGTATTTTGCTTGTGGGCTTCCCAGAGGCATCTGGTTGACCATGGTGGGAAACTAAGTGATGGATTTGATCAGTTTATTTTTGCAGAGTTATTTTTATCTAGATTCAAAGTATGGTGGAAGTGTAAAGATAGAAGATGTATTTCACAAGACCAATATTTCAAATTATTAAGAAAAAGATGACAATGTGTTTTTTTTTTGGGTTTTTTTTTGTTTCGTATCAGTTTTTGGAACCATCAAGGTTACAACTATATTAGTTGGATGGCTGTTCAGTGAGAGGTGTATAATTAGTTAAATTTTTAATAGTCTTTACATTTGACAAATGGGAACTTGGGAACTTTCAGGGAAGACATGGCAACTGAAAATGAAGAGCCAGCAAGTAGACTATTTGTTTATAATTCCTCTCTGGACAAGAGAGGACTTGACATTGTCCATACATTCTCCACACAGTTGCTTCTCATAAGGAGACTGCAACATAGCATCTCTAGTGGATTTGAGCTCTGGGAGATGAGGGAATAGCCCTCTTTTTTGCAAAAGCCACTGTTGGTACTTTCAAAATGACACTGGGTTGCATTTTTCTTTTCTAGTCACTTTCAAAAATGGCTTTGTTAACTACTTTAGATTCATGGGTAATTGTATCACTGGGTGTGTTTCTTTCAATCTTAGTGTAAAAGATTTAAATCCAAGCTTAACAACTTAATTTTTTATTTTTGGGGAATCAACAGCAAAAGGGTGGTTCGAATTTTGATTTTGGAAAGTTACAAAAAGAGAATGATCCAGATTGATTCGAAATAAGATTTTGAAATTAATTATAAGAATCCTTCCCAGGAGAAAATAGTTTTGTTTGAATTCTCTTTAAAAAAAATGATAGGATGAGGAGGATGGATACTAGTGGGAACCAGAAGCAACTAAAAGGATAAGAATGCTTAAATGGAGCAAAATATTTTAACATTGTAAATATTGAGGGATATTTTTGAACAATGAACCCAGAAATTAATTTTAAGTGGGTTTGCCTCTTGAGTGCGTTTTTTTTTAAAAGACTGACCGATCTGAAAATGGATTTAAAAAAGTACAAAAATGGTATAGAAAAAAATACTGTCATCAAAAGAAACTGGCTGATGTCTTAATGAAAAGGGGTATACAAATAACATATCAGAAGAATGACTTGGATAACTGTTAAAACTAAAGTATTTTGTGAAAAGGGACAAAGGAAAAAGGAAGAACATTATTTGAAGGGATTAAAGATCAAGATTGTTAAAAGTAAAGGGAAGAAATATAACATTAGTTTATTTAATCACAGTTAAAATAACCGTTGTTATTTCCAGTAATATTTAGTGGACTTTTTGCTGATCAGAATTGAATGAGAAAGCTTTAAGGATAAATGGATGGATGGATGGATGGATGGATGGATGGATGGATGGATGGATAGATAGATATAGGTAAGACATGAGATATGAAAGCCAGTTGGATGACTTTCGTCCAGTCAGTCACTCACAGTCCAACCCATCTTACAGGGTTGTTGTAGAGAAAATAGAAGGGAGAAGGTATGTTGGGTATGTTCGCTGCCTTGAGTTGGGTGTAAAAATAATAAAGGTATGATATAAATTGAAAAAAACCCAAAATATGGGAAGAAGAAATAATTTATTATATTTTAAGATAAGAAGATAAATTACTAAAGTTGTTCATACTTGTGATGAAAAGGGAAGCCATTTCTTTGTTTACTATATTCTTATTTTTTCTGTCTTTTTTATTTTCTATTTTTATTTTCTGCACTTTATTTTTTTATCCTGGTAGCAGTTTTTAATCTTTTAAATATAATTTTAATAACATTACTATAAACAAGATAAATGCAGGCTTTGGCTCTGCCTATCCCCATAAGCTTTGATTTGCCATTGATTCCCTGCAATGCTGTTCAGAACAGTGGATGTAGCCATGCATAGTGAAAGTCAAACTTAATTTGTATTTGCTGTGTTTCCCAAAAGGAAACAGATGGTTGTAATGTTTGAGTTTGTCCCCTTTCCAGATAGTATAAGGTATATTGACTTACACTTCTTTGTATTTTACACACTCCTACAACCTTCCCAACCCTGTACCCTTCAAATGTGTGGGACATAGAATCATAGGCAAAAGGGGGCCTTGAACATTATTCAGTCTCTCTCCCCACTCACTGCAGGAATCCACTGCTGTAGCATCACTGACAGATGGCTATCTAACCTGTTTAAATCCTTGTGGTATAAAAGATCCTGCCTGTTCCCAAAGCAGTCTATGTTTATTATTAGGAATTTCTTCCTGATGTCCAACTGAGATCTACTTCCTCATAACTCTTTTGGTGTTCTGCAACAATTATGTTCATAAATCCTATTATACTCAGTGCCCCCATGAATCCCTAATAAGACCTTCACCACCAGCCCCTTCTTTGTCTTGGTTTCTTTCTGGATAGGCTCCAGTTTCTCAGAGTCCATCCTAATTTGTGGTATTGAAAATAGGTCATAGGCAGACCATGCTCACCCTGGTTGCGCAATGGCAAAAAACATTGTGATACATCATGTGATGCGATCAAATTTGACACCTGTGTTATAGATGTAAGATTTTCATTTCAAAACCTGAGATTAGGGATATAATAATAATAATAATAATAATAATAATAATAATAATAATAATAATAATAAGGCATTTGACTCACTGCCACATAGTTGGATCATAAAATGCTTAGAAACAACTGGCATTAGCAAAAATATTACATCCTTTACTGAAAAGGCGATGAAACAATGGAGAACTGAGTTGGCAGTAGGGAATGAGATCTACGGAATGGTTAATATCAAGCGAGGAATTTTCCAGGGTGATTCACTTTCACCTCTTCTCTTCATCATCGCAATGATCCCACTATCAGTAATCTTAAAAAAAATGAAATTAGGCTACCAAACAGCCAAAGAAGCTGAAAAAATTTCGCATTTACTATATATGGATGATTTGAAACTCTATGGAAAGTCAGAAATAGAAATCCAATCATTGACAAACACAGTCCGAGTATTCAGCACCGATATTTCAATGCAGTTTGGCATGGAAAAATGCGCCACTGTATCCATAAAAAGGGGCAAAATCACTGCATGTGAGGGAATTGAAATGCCCAATGGCCAATTAATTAAATGCAAAGAAAATGAAGCCTACAAATACTTAGGCATTCTGCAGTTGGATAACATCAAGCATGGAGAAGTAAAAACTATTGTCAGGCGAGAGTACACCAACAGAGTTAGGAAAATTTTGAAATCTAAATTGAATGGTGGAAATACAATCAAGGCCATAAATACCTGGGCAATACCAGTTATAAGATACACAGCTGGTATAGTTAACTGGACACAAGCTGATTTGGACATTTTGGACCGAAAAACCAGGAAACTAATGACAATGCACTACAGTTTACATCCACGTGGTGATACTGATAGACTATATCTGCCCCGAAAATCAGGTGGCAGAGGATTATTACAAGTGAAGCAAACAGTTGAAGAAGAAAAACATGCACTGGCTGATTATTTAAAAGAAAGTCAAGAACATCTATTAATTGAAGTAAAGAACAAAAAACTACTGAAGGCCCAACAGACGAAACAAGAATACAGAAAAGATGTGATAAAATCAAGAATGGAGAGTTGGCAGAACAAAGCACCGCATGGCCAATTTCTGGAAAAAATAAAAGATAAAGTGGACAGTGAACAAACTTGGTTATGGTTAACAACAGGTACATTAAAGAAAGAAACAGAGTCACTAATCCTGGCTGCGCAAGAACAAGCTATCCGCACAAATGCCATTAAGGCCAAAATCGAAAAATCCTCCGATGATGCCAAATGCAGACTTTGCAAAGAAGCTGATGAAACTGTTGATCACATACTCAGCTGCTGTAAAAAAATCGCGCAGACTGATTATAAATTGCGGCACAATTCAGTAGCACAAATGATCCATTGGAATTTGTGCAAAAATTATAATATTAAAACAGCAACATACTGGTGGGAACATCAGCCTGAAAAAGTCACCGAAAATCAGATGGTCAAGATCTTGTGGGATTTCCGTATACAAACCGACAAAATACTGGCGCATAATACACCAGACATCACACTGGTTGAGAAAAATAAGGTCGCAATCATAGACATCGCAATACCAGGTGATAGCAGGGTCGCCGAGAAGGAACATGAAAAAATCGCAAGATACCAAGACTTAAAAATCGAAATTCAACGACTATGGCACAAACCAGCCGTGATAATTCCAGTGGTAATTGGCACACTGGGTGCTATTCCAAAAGCACTGGAATTACATTTAAAACAGTTAAAAATTGACAAAATCACCATCAGTCAAATGCAAAAAGCCGCACTGCTTAGATCTGCACGCATATTACAAAAATACGTTACAACGTCCTAGGCCCCTGGGTGGGGCCTGACTAGTAACCAATGCCAAATCCGGCGAAACAACTGGCCGCTGTGATCCAATTGTATAATAATAACAACAACAACAACAATAACAACAACAACGACTTAACAGTTAATAATAACTTAACAGTTCCTAGGTCCTTGGTTAGGACTCGAGCTTTTGAGCTACCAAGCAACTCCAAAGGCTGTGAATCTCACCAAAGATTAACATAACAACAACAACAACAACAACAATAATGAATTTATTAACAGTGAATCATGCTTTGCACTCTAAAAGTGATGTTGACTGATTATATCTACCAAGAGCAGAGTGTGGTTGAGGACTCCAGAAGTAAAACAGACTGTGGAAGAAGAAAAACACAGCTTGAACGATTACATTAAGGAAGTAAATAAAGGAGGCCTTTTAAAGGCAACTAAGTCAAAAGCTGAATATAAGAAAGAAGTAATTGAGAAGCGAGCTGAAAATTGGAAAAACAAAGCTATGCATAGCAAATACTTGAAAAATATTGAAGGCAAAGCTGACCAAAAGCTAACGTGCAACTGGTTAAGATCAGGAGCACTGAAAAAAGAAACAGAAGGCTTTATTTTGGCAGCTCAAGAACAAGCCTTAGCCACAAACTGCATGAAGGCAAAAATTCAACATGTTACCACCAACAGCAAATGCCGCCTCTGTAATGAGAAAGATGAGACAGTCGGCCACTTGATCAACGGGTGCAGCAAATTTTCACAAACTGACTACCTACAACGCCATGACCACGTTGTTAAGGTCATTCACTGGAAATTGTGCCAAAAGTTTCGATTTGAGTACAGCAAAAACCACTGGGAACATCCGGTTCAGAAGGTTTTAAACATTATTATGTTAATAGGGGATATTTTAAAAGATTCTGTTTCAGTGTTCACATCACAGTTTTCTTAAATTTATTAATGACCTCTTCTTCCATTCTAATATTTAAATTTGTGTATCTCATTATGGCTTAACATAAAAAATAACATTTCAATATTTGCACACTGGAGGAAAAGTAAGTTTATTTTCCTACATAAACATAATAAGAAAACATGGATCTAAGTAGAGTTCTTTAAGTTCAGTTACTCGGGAACAATATAGATTGTCCTTGCTTGGCAAGGTTGATTACTAATAGCACTTAGACTTATATACCACTTTGGAGCCCTCTCTAAGTGGTTTGCAGAGTCAGCATATTGGCCCCAACAAACTGGGTCCTCATTTTACCGACCTCGGAAGGATGGAAGGCTGAGTCAACCTTGAGCCTGGTGAGACTCAAACTGATCCATGACCGTTTGAAGTTATAACAGTCTTTTAAAACAGCCACTTATAATCCATCCTTGAAGTTATGATTGCTGCATAGCATCACCACTATTTTGGCCTCATGATTGCATTTTGGGCATTTGTCAACCATCTCACATTTGAGGGCAATATGCTAAGGGCTGTAGAGCTCTGTGAAGTGGTATATATGTCTGTTGCTATTTACAAGCGTTTGGCTCATCCTGTGGTCAGATGACCATGATGTACCATTTTCCATTTACAGTGTATAATGAGAAATATTTTCTCCAACTCACCATGTTTTTCTGAGTTTTCAAATTTACAGAGAGGTTGAAAACATGAATGGTGACCACCTATCTTTGTGCTGAAGTGTCACAGCTAAGAACTAGAAGTCTCTTCCATAGCTTAGAAGATAAAGCTGGAATTTAATTTATTCCATACTATAGAGAGATGAACTCTTACCACTTGTAAGCTGTTGAGATGTGTTGCAGATGCTTTGATGTTTCAGTGAAAACCACAGTAATATATAAAACTGCCCTTAATCCCTATTACATTATTGACCTATATAGATCAAGTTATTTTCTGCTAATAGTAGCTAAGATTTTCTGGCTAGACCTCTGCTGGGAAACACAAATGTCCTTATAAAGGCATATCTCTACCCCATCATATGTTGTTTTGAATACCACATTATTTTTCCCTTCCATTCAGTGGTGTCTGATTCTCAGAGACTGCTGGACAAATGAACAGTATGTACATATAATGTCTTGAATAAACTGCAGTTAGCAAAGTCCACCTTAACATGCTAAACCTAAAGCAGATAAACCCATATAATACAGCTTAGTGCAATAGTGCAATATATGAACTCAATCTTTCAATTTAAGTACTAAATGAATGCTGCATGTAGCTTTGAATATGCTTCAGTGAATCAGTGTGGGCATAGGATCATGTCTAAGGAAGACAAGGACCCTAATTACAGTGTGTATGTGTGTGTGTGTGTGTAAACTATGGTTGAGGGAAATTGTCTTGGGAAGTGTTTCTTTTACTCTTTCCTGCAGGCCCTTCACTGAATGTATGCCCAGTCCATTACTGAACGTTCTCTGTTCAGTCCTTGATGCTCAAACTAGAAAAATACTAATTAATGCTAGATCAAGCTAGACCAGCATCAAGATTGAAAGCTGATTTAAGTCCCTGGCTTAAGAGATCAAAGGATGATTAAAATCGACTAGTAATCCTTCAAGGTGCATATTGTAATAAAACATGGATATCACCAGTGGTGGGTTCCGGATCCCGTCCCAACCTGTATGGTTGTAATGGGCCTGGCAGCATCCACATGGATGCATGCAGCACGCACGCACATGCGCACAGTGGGTGCATTCGTCTTAGCGCCTCTGCAATGCTCCAGCTGCTCCTCGGAACGTTACATAGGCATTGTATGCGCCATGAGGAAGCGTGGAAGCCTTAAAAAACAGGTAAGGACTCAGGCGGGCGGGTGGGCCCTCCGGAGCACCATACCAGAACGGTATCCAGTGCTCCGGGCAGGCTCGGGTATGCCCATACAGGGGCGTACCACCTGCAATCCACCACTGATTATCACTGAGCAGGCATGGAAATGGACAGAGGGAAGCAGGCAACATGACTGCTCAGGTAGAATGGACTTGACAAACTAAGATGAGGCTCATGCCCCTCCCTCCTCCCAGGCAGAATCTTTTGGGAATTCTGTGTATACTGTACAATTTCCGGTTAAGGTTGGAGGTTATTTTCCTCAGAGTAGGAAAACTCTGTAGTGGTTGCTTGATGCCTCTATGCTTTGCTGTTTTCATTTGAAGAAAGGCAGAAGCAATTATGACTTTCCCTTAACAGGGAGCTTTTTAAGGGTCTTTTTCACATTCTGGAGACATGTCCTTAGTGTTATCAAAAGATTCAGAAGAAATTTTAAAAATTACATTGCTAGTGGAGTGGCAGGCAGATCTAAGTGTTCCTTTGCAGGAATCTAAAACAGTGTCTTAGATACATTCTTTGTGTTTCATACTTGTCCCTGAAAGACCTTTTTCTAGGGCAGATTTCATACCAATGCAAAAAAAATTTATCCCTCAGTTTTTCAGTGCTGCATATAAAAAGGAATGAGCTTTAAGGATTAGCCTGCAATCATCTGACCCTTCATGTTTTGTCTTAAATTAGTTTCTTCTTCTTCCCCTCTGGCTGACACACACGAAATTGCATATCAAACATAATTTTTAGATTTTTTCCCCCTAATTCAACCACCCCCATGCTCAACTGAAATATCTTCTTTTTACTTTTGATACACTATTAAACTGAGGTGCTGATGGCCAGAGGTTGGAAAGCGTGCTTTGGTTGGTTTTCAAGTGGCATGCCTGGAACGTGTGGTGGATGTTGTCATTTCAGTCCTCTATGGGAGTATTGAGTCCTTTTCTCAAGATGGGGAGTAAGGATGAAAGTCTTTGGTAAAAGAGTAATTCTCATATATGTTGGAACCATTGTATTATGTGTGTTGTATTTGGGTTAGTGCATTTATCTTCTGTTTCAGTAATAGAACTTAAGGAAGATACTTAGCAGACTTCATCTTACTTAGAGCCCTGGTGGTGCAATGCTTAGCGTGCAGTATTGCAGGCTAATTCACTGCTCACTCCAGGAGTTCGATTCTAAATGGCTCAAGTTTGAGTTGCCTTCCATCCTTCCAAGGTTGGTAAAATGAGATTGCTGGGGACAATACACTGACCTTGTAAACTGCTTAAAGAGGGCTGTAAAGCTCTGTGAAGCAGTATATAAGTCTAAGTGCTATTGCTTTTGCTATTACTTCACTTTAACAAGATAGGTGCATTTTGTGCTCTTGTGTCTATCCTCCCAGTCTTCTTGTTACTTTAGCAGAAAAATACTTGGGCAGCACCAACAAATCGTCCCACAGCTCAATGTACAGAGAGTCTTGTATGATTTTTAAAGATGAAGCCAGAAGAATGATGCCATGATGCCTTTGGACTAGACAGGCATACTGTGCAAGTTGACCTTTTTTGAAGAACTTTGAAGGGTAAAATGGATGCCCTAAAGATTAAAGAACTCATATTCAGGTGACCTCTGTGTTCTGGGAAGATTAAAATTAGATGCCTCTTTCACCCATTAAATTGTGAAAATGTAGACCCTATCCACCGGTTTAGTAAAAAGGTGAAGCAAGACAGAAATTTCCTTTTTGCAGTTACCTTTTGTAATGCTAGATCTTGGAAAAAGAGTACACTTATGACCGTCCATCTCAGGTTTGGGGCATGTTTGGAAGTGGCAGTAGTTGTGGATGGCTTGTGGTTGAATCATCAGGCTTACATATGGTAGATCTCTCCATTGCAGATTCCTCCCGTGGAAACAATTCCTCAGGTAAAGAAAGAAAAGCACAGTTCCCAGGCTGCTAAGAACAGGGCCAAGAGGAAACCTCCCAAAGGAATGTTTCTCTCTCAGGAAGACGTGGAAGCCGTGTCTGCCAACGCAACCGCTGCCACCACTTTGCTCAGGCAACTGGATATGGAGCTCGTCTCCATCAAGCGACAGGTATGTGTTTTCCCTTGGCAGCCGAGCGAGGCTTCTTTTTAATCATCTGATACATATTTTAAACAATCTCAACTTCACAGCTCCCTGGGAGGATTTATAGCTTGGGTGAGATGTTTTGCATCAGGATGAGACCTGATTAACAAGCTGTCAGTTGCAGTACATTTTAGAGGAGAATTATTTCAACTTGGCTTTCTATTTACAGTGCAGCGAGATGAATTGCCAACTTCCTGTATCTTACTCAGGTCGTCATTACGGATTTCCATAAATCAGTTTCCATGTTTCTCCACACTTCGGGCTTTGTAGTTTCTGAAAACTTTTATATTAGTAATCAATTACTTTATTGATTTCCATCTAAATTCTAATTCTACACATTCAAGTATAAAAACTTAGAATATTTTTCCTCTGCCTTACCACTTCTATGCAGCTAGCTTTTATTCTTTTATTTCCTCTATTGGTTAGAAGATTACTGCACTGGTTGTTTGTTTGGTTCCATGGGCATCCACTTAACCGTATCCATGTAACAATGATCAGTTATATTTGTCACATTGTCTATTCTACTTGACATTTTAAAAGATTATTTTAATTTTAAAATACATGTAAATGGAAAACTGTGGATTGCAAAGCACAACTTCAACTTTCAGCATCGCCACTGTCATACGTTCCACTGGCAGGTAGATAGATAGTTTTTATTATGATCAGACGTTGGGAAAAAAAAAACTCCACAGGCATCTTTACAAAATAAAAATAATGAGTGGCTGCAGTTCAGAGGGTGAGCTAGGGTGGTTGTTTTTTAAATGCTGTGATGTTCAAAAGAAAGACATAGGCAAGCAATTGGGAACACAATCATTTTAACAATGTAAAGGTTCTGTTGGAAATCATCCAACTTAGTATCTTTTTTTTTTTACAAGTATCAACATTAGAAAGTCTCCAAAGAGGCTAAGAACGAAAAAACCTGTTCCCCATTATTGCTTCTCAACTACTAAGTTATTGGATGTTTGGGTGGGAGAGGAAAAAGGCAAGACTCCCAATCTTAGTTGGGAAGGGAACTGTGGTTCTTGGAGGAAGCAGGGCTCTTGTTTAAATTATTGGGGTGGGGCATAGATAATATTCACCCCATCGATGTTTTAGAGAATATTTGACGTTAGATCAAATTTTATGCAACCTTTGTATATTATCCATACTGAAAGAGGAACCTTTCTTTTCAGATTCAAAATATTAAACAAACAAACAGCTCTCTGAAAGAGAAACTTGAAGGGGGAATAGAGCAATATAGGTTACCAGAGGTAAGCTTATGTTCTAATGGGAAATTGTGTGTTTTTCCTTCTTTTCTGAAGTTTATAGAAGGGCACCTGACTAAGTTGATCAAATTTGCCATTTATCCCTATAATTACATTGGGCTTCAGAGGTCCTTCAGGAGATTGTGAGGCCCAGTGCAATTTGGGGAATTACCCCAGTTCCTTTTCTAGCTCCAGTATTGGAGTTAGGATGAGAAGAAGTGCACAGTTCACAATCAGGAACATACCAAAAGCCACAGTCCAGATGCCCTCAAATTTTGACTTGGTTGACGAAGCCAACCCAGGCATGGACTCTTGTAGCTAACTTTTTGCTAAAATAATTGACCACTTCCTTTTATCTCCCTTTTACTTTCTGCTCTTATAAATTAAATGTTGTTAACTAAATAATGGACTATCTCTACAATTTCACTTGAAAAGGGATTTTAAAAAAAACATGCTGAGAAGAGTAATGCAGGCTTTATTTAACAAATGACTGCTCAAGCAATGCGTTCACTTTTTAATTTGTATACAGTTTGGGGGCTGAGGTTTAAAAGCACATCTGTTATCTAAGTAAATTATTCTCTTTATGTTTCATAATGCTTAGGTAACATTGAAATGTAATGCACGCTGGACCACAGATGAACAGCTTCTTGCAGTGCAAGGTATGGTGTTGCAAATATATTCCTGTCTGTAGGGAAGATGACCCTGTATCTTGATTTCTGATGGAGCATTTCTGCTTCTGACTCGTGTCTTAGGGTTGATGCTAACTTTGGAGACCTGAACTGCATTTACTGTAAGGTGGTCACACTCATTCATTTTTTCATTGACAATTTCCCATATGCCAGATGATGACTGACCCAGTTCCTCATATACCAACCCATGATTGTGGGTTGAAGTGGGTGGAGTTTGACTGGATATGCTAGCCTGATTCTTGTATTTATGATGGTGTGTGTGTGTATTCAATGTGCATATTTTAAACATAAGAATAGTTTCTCTCTGTGTGTGCATGCACTGTATGCAAAATGTGCCCAATTTCAGATACTTAACAAGGGTGTGCTTACAAGAAGAGGTCCATGTTTTTGCTTTCGTCAGGTTGTGGAAACATATTTATTAAATATTTAGAAATACGGCTTGTGGGATCAGTCATTAGCATTCATTTATTTATTTATCATATTTGTATGCCCAGGGGCACTGAACATATTTGAGATGAGTCATAACTGGCTTGTCCAGGCAGAGGAGGCAAGTCTTTTCAAGCCTACATTCTGTTTTGCAGCCAGTGATGCTGTTTTTATACGAATAGAATAGAATAGAATAGAATACTTTATTGTCATTGTACGTATATACACAGTATACCCATACAGTGAAATTCACATAACACCCAGAGACCAGGCCCAACACACATGACAATCCCCAAACACACACACACACACACACACCAAAATTCCCCGCCTCTAAACCAACCAAGCATCCACACAACAGACCAAGTAATTCTGTCCAACAGCTCACTGATGGCCGCCCTTTCGTTCATTGTTGAATGCAATTATAGCTCTGGGATAAAAACTATACAGAAGACGGGTGGTCCGAGTTTTAATTGTTCTGTATCTTTTGCCTGAAGGCAACAGTCCAAAAACATTGTAAGCAGGATGAGAGGAGTCTCTGAGAATGTTGTGCAACTTCCTCAAACAGCGAGATGCGAAGATGTCGTCCAGGGCTTGTAGCTGGAGCCCAAGGATATTCTGGGCAGTTTTAATGATTCTCTGCAGAGCTTTTTTGTCCGCTGCAGAGCTGCTCCCATACCATGCAAGAATGCCATATGTCAGGACACTCTCAATGGTGCTGCAATAGTAGGACAGAAGTAGATGCTAAGATAGATTTATCTTCCTGAGCATTCTCAGGAAGTACAGCCTCTTCTGTGCCTTCTTCGCAAGCTTGTTATCATTCATAGTCCATGAGAGGTCCTCCGAGATATAAATGCCCAGAAATTTAAAACTACCAACCCTCTCCATCTCTCCATCACCTATATGCGATTCCCATCTGAGAGCTTTGTTTCTCCTACCCACTATGAGAAATGTGAATGTCCCAGTGATAAGTTGAGACAGTGCTCCCATTCCTGCAATAGTGATTGGCAATGAATCTGCAGGGAAATAGAATTGTGATTGAGTAGATTCAAGTACAGCAACACATCTGATTGAGAGATGATACAACTAGCATTAATGCAGACTAGGAAAGGGAGGGCATCATCAAGGCCATAGGATTGAAGAAATGCAGTGGTGGCATTTGGATCTTGCTCACAAGATGCCAAAAGGAAAGGAGAAGCTTCTGGAGTAAAAGGTATATTAACCACTTAAATGATCCAGCCAGCATGTCTTCAAATTGATAATCAGATTATTTAATGATATTATCATTGAGGTTTACACAAAGTCATTAATTTCAGGGGATCATTGCATATCCAGATTTGAGAAGCTCTATATTAATCAATTAAATATTTTAGTAGTGTAGTTGCTTGTGCTGTTAATATTTTGTTTCATTTTAAAATGATTTTGGAATATTTACATCAAGAATGTGAACATACTTCTATAGATGCAATATAAAAATGTAGCAAACGGATTAAAAAGGGGAAATAATTACACAGCGTATAGAGTTTAGTTTTTTTGCTGCCTTTAAAAAAAACAATGAACAATTAACATTAAAATCACCATATTCACCTTGCCTTGATATGATGTTTTTCATCATTAGAGCAGCATACTAGATAGCATATTATATTCACTGGGCTACCCAATGGTGAAGTCCTTCACAGTACTCTTGATGCTTGATGGTGTATCAAGTTTTCAGGATTGCTTCACTTTTAAAAGATTGTTGCTGGGTTTTAATTTGTTGTTAACAAATTCACCAGCTGGGCTTTTGAATTGGATGGCCTTAAATTAATTTATAACTATCATTTCATTTACACTTTGTTAGAAGCAGTGATAAGTAAAGTACACAACAGTAGAAAGAATTAATAAAGGTGGGGGGGATCTCAGTGTGGGAAAAATTAAAAGGAAATATAGCTAAATCTATATTTGGCCATAAGAAATATTTTCAAACATATAGTTTTAGTAACATAATTGGTTTAATTGGTTTTATGATGAGTCTAAATTGTAGAGTTGTCTTGCATGAGATTGGTGGCCATGTTTGATGAATAAAATTCAATAATAAATAAATAACCATATTGAGGCAGAATCTTAAGAAAGCCAAGATTTATCACTCTTCTATAAACCTATAATTGGTTTAGAAACAGTGTGACCCTTGATGTATCCCTTAAATTTAGTTGTTGACTTTGAAACTATAAATAGTATATCCATTCAATCTCAAGGAGGTTCATTTACTGTGTCAATAAATTCTCTACAACCTCTACAGCATGCATTTTTTGCAGTACTGTTGATGCAAATACCCGCTCATCAAGTTTTATTCTGATATCTCATTCAAGGTCACAAGGGGATCTAGGCTAAATTTTCACAGCCATGTCTACTGGATGATCTTAGGCCACTCAGTCTAATCTAGCTCCCTGCATGCTTGTGAAAATACATGCTACTCTGAACACAATTCCTTAGTATGAGTTTAAAGGTTATATATACATTTCCTCTGGGCTTCAGAAATGGTCTTGAAAGATATGTTTTCTTTTGTAGCAATCAGGAAATATGGTCGTGATTTTCAAGCAATCTCTGATGTCATTGGAAACAAATCTGTGGTGCAAGTGAAAAACTTTTTTGTAAATTATCGGCGGCGTTTTAACATAGACGAAGTTCTACAGGAGTGGGAAGCTGAGCATGGGAAGGCCGAGACAAATGGAACCAGTACACAGAAACCTGTCAAATCCCCGGATAATACTATTAAAGTATCTGAAGAAGAAGATGAGGTAGTAGTAGGTTTTATTTTACTATTTGAAAGCACTATATATTTATTGTCTCAAACTGGATTATAGTGTTTTTGGTAGTGTCAACTCTTTGGTTAGCTTTTGGATAACTGTACTATGTAACCTTTGGGACCTAGTGGCTCAGTGGCAAAGACGCTGAGTTTGTCAGTCAGAAAGATTGGCAGTTCGGCGGTTCGAATCCCTAGCGCCAGGTAACAGAGTGAGCTCCCGTTACTTGTCCCAGCTTCTGCCAACCTAGCAGTTTGAAAGCATGTAAAAATGCAAGTAGAAAAAATAGGAACCACATTTGGTGGGAAGGTAACAGTGCTCCATGCACTTTTGCTGTTTAGTCATGCCGGCCACATGACCACGGAGGCGTCTTCGGACAGCGTTGGCTCTTTGGCTTTGAAACGGAGATGAGCCCCACCCCCTAGAGTCAGGAACGACTAGCATATATGTGTGAGGGAAACCTTTACTGTTACTATATAGCCATGCTGTTTGGAAATGGATGTCATCACTTAAGGTCATGGTTGTCCCAATTGTGCTTTTCCAAAAGGCAATTTGTTTTAGTTTTTTTCTTTGAAAATGTTTTGCTTCTCATCCAAGAAGCTTCTTCAGTTCTTGGATGAGAAGCGAAATGTTTTCAAACAAAAACAAAGTCCAGTTGCCTTTTGGAAAAGCACCTTTGGGTCTCTTAGGGGTATCATAGTGTAATCTATAAAATCCTCCTTTTCAGTCATATTTGCTCCCCTGGTTTTCGTTTCATACTTTTTAATATTACTATGCATTTGTAGTGTGGTTTTAGACTATTATTTGTAGTTTTTAATTTATTTTGGCATTATTTACAATTCCATAAATATCTGAAGCAGTGAAACAGAAATGTATAAATTTGTGGCAAAAGTTTGACATTTGCGCTAACATTTTTTCCCTCTTTCTCGCTTCATTGGAAATAATGCTTCTGATGATAGATCTTGGTGTTTCAGAATTCTATTTGTTTTAGACAATTGAGAATTCCAATAATAGAATCTGAGGAGAGAGAGGCTTATTAATTTATTGCTCTACATAACTATCTGTGGGTTTCCCTTTCTTTCAATGTCTGCTCTTCTTTCTTAAACCAGAAATGAAATGAAATAAAAGGGGTATGTGCACGTGCATAAGAAAATAATTTTAAAATGTTGCTTACTGCTACCATCGATTTTCTTCTCTTGCAGGCTACTTCTGTTTTGGATGTCAGATATTCATCCACTTCATGAAAAACTCAGGTAGCCTTGAACAATGTTATGTTTGACTACTATGCTATCTGAAATATCAGGTATTAGCAAAACTTCGGACAGCCATCTGCATCATAACTCTGTGGACAAGCAGCTATTACCAAAAAAGAGAGAGAGAAAGAGGGAGGACAGATCACAAATATAGGCAAACACTACTGTTCCTGTTCTGTATTTGCCTTAACTTTCTCTTCAATCTTCCCAACCAACCACCAATCCAATCTCTGCAACTCCTGGAACAAGCTCTCAGATTTCAACACCATCAAGTTTTAAAGCATCAGTGACTTCTTGAACCATCTACATCGCTTTCTGTAAACTTTGATTAACCAACCTGGCTCCTCGTCATGTTCACAAGTTACCTCCTGACATCAGGGGCATTTCTAAAAAATACTCTGTATTAAGATAATAGTATGCATTTCTATATGCCCTTGTATGATTTAAACTTATTTTTATGATATAATCATTGCTGATAAGGTAACCTTTTATTTTATTTTTTTAATGAGTGAGTTTCCTGTTAAGAAACGTATTGTGTTTAGGCTAATTAATCCTTTCAAAAGTGATGTCCTCCAGTGGTCCCAATACTTGGAGGAAAGCTGTGCTAGTTGGTCTAGTAGTTTATTTGAAATTAATGATGGGGGTGGGGGGGGCGATGTGATTTTCAGAATAGAAAACAGATTTTTCCTGTGTCTTAATTCTGTTCTTATAATCAATTCCTCCTTAGAAAGCTCACTGATATTAATTGTGATTTTTATTATTATTATTATAATTATTATAATGAACCTTTTTATTTAGTGCAAAAGGGAATGTGCAGTGTGTAACCTTGCTTTGATTCTATATATGCATATACTTTGCCATTCAGTGGACTTGCATTATAATCTCTAGGTGAGTAGCAAAATAAGTGATTTGATTGGATATCCTGGGGTTTAAGACATAGCAACAGCTTGTTCTAATTTGAGGTGCATTGGGGACCTCATTTTCTATTGAGGTGAGTGGAAGCTACCTCTTAGCTTCCCATGGTTAATTGCTGGTCTGGATGAGAGCTTAGTAGCAGTAATCACAAATCCAAAATAGAGTGCATCAGTACTTAAAATGCTTGTTGGCAAGTAATCTTCCAATCATACATTTTATTCCATTTCCACCCAAGCCATGGCTCTCCTCAGATGACTCTAGGCATTTGGCTTTGACAGTATGAGAGGTCCATTCTTCTAAAAGATGCACAGATGTGGGGTTTTTTTAAATCAGTGAGTTAGTTCTAACAATAGAAAGTTAAGTTAGTATTTTAATTGGGCATGCAGCAATATTTTCCCCCACATTGACTTCTCAATTCAAATGCACAAATCAGATAAAAATGAACTTGTAACTACAGTTACTTTTTCAGTTCCTGAAGACAGTGTGTGAAATAATTTACCCCTAGCAATTGATTTAACAATTAACAACTGCAAAAAAATGTTTCCTTCACTCATAGCTTATTATGTTAGGGCTTGCCTTTGTCAGCTAGGATTGACCACCTATTTACCAATTAATAATTAAATGTTGCAATGACACCACAACAAGTGCTAGAAAAACACCAGAAATGTTTGAGTTGGGTGACCCTGATCCTGGCATAACCATTAAGGAAATCTTTCTCTGTCTGTAAGAAGAGAAGCCATGGAGAAGTCTTAAGAATCAATAGAGAATAAATCTTTAAAAAGAATGACAAACAGCTGGTATAATGTAGAACAGAGAAGTAGAAAAGCCCTAAGATGCATATGGCAAAACCCATGTGCCCCCCCCCCAAATTATCTTCCAGTAATACTGCTTTATGTTTATGAAATCTGACTCAAATTATCAGCTCTGGGAAATTGTTATTTTGTGTATTTTAAATACCCAATTCATGCTTCTCCAACTTGGCGTTACAGGATGTGTTGATATTTTAGTCTTTAGTTATGCTGTTTGGAAATGTAGGCGTCATCTGGAGGGTGCCAGGTTGAAGAAACAGATTTATTCTCTTTATGTGAAGCTGAGTGTTTGCTAAACACTTTAAAATGTTTTGATAAAGAATTGGCATATTTTAATTATGTTATAAGGCAAACTTGGTATATGATCCAGTCCTTTTGGGTGGGTGGGATGATTTTTTAAATCTAGCTACAATGATAGGCAGTGTGCAATTTTATAAAATCTGAAAAATATATATGTAAATATTTTATATTCTATTAGCAAAAAAATTAGAATAAGATAGAGCAGCAGAAGTGGACTGCCTGAAATCTATGTTAGCTAAGAGCTAAAATGTATGATAATTGCTTTATGTGATGTGTGTATTGTTGGGTTGTACCATTTTAGACTGCAGCAAAAATTAAATGTTCATAAGCTCCACCATATTTTTATACACAAAAATTTGGAAGAACATATGCACAGCTTTGTACATTGTTGCATACACACGTTCTACTTAATTTCCTTGGTCACAAATGGGTTGAACCAACTATAATGGTTGGACTAGCACATCATGCTAAGCCATAACCCATGGTTCACAGATAACAGTGGTTATAACTATGGGTCATACAACATGCTAAACCAAAACAAAATGAGATATATTCCACATTTTTGTTTATCTGGAACAGATATTGCATTGATATTCAGTTTGCCAAAAACCAGTGATCTGAGTCTTTCTAAATTACTGTCTTTTAAACAAGTTATAACAATGTTTGCACTTTTTTAAAAAAAAAAAAACATTGATATGTAGATTTCTTAAAACAAATTTACAGTTCATTTCTTTCATCCCTATTCGTTTCAGTAACATATAAACAACATTCCTTCTTCTTGAATGACATTACTAACTTAGTGACCCTAAAGCTGTTTAATCCTAGTGAAAAACAGATGAATACAAAGTGAAGGTTCCTTTTAATGTGGTGCTAATAGTAAGTAATCCATAGAAGTGGTTTGTCCTTCTTCTCCAAACAAGCCCCAGGGACCTCCTGAATAGAATGAGAGAGGAGGAGGAGGAGGAACTGGCCTTAGGAGGTCATAGTAACTGAACAGAAATCTCTCTCTCATGAGCAGAAACATCATCTGTATACCATCCAGATTTTTCTAGAACAAAGGTGAACAAGACAAAAGTTCATTAGGTAACTAGTTCCTTGAACATAAATGAATTAAATCATATTTTCATTATGACATTGTTAACATTTAATCACTGCTCCAGCCTCAAGTGGTACAATTAAATGATGAATCTAATAATCATGTGGCTTAGCTCTGAATACTAATATGTTGTATTGCTCTCTTTTGTGAATTTACCAAACAATATAATCAGAAAAAGATTCAGTTTTGGCTCATTCCCGAGGAAATTGACACAGAATCCCTCTATGAGGACGATAACTTATGTATATTTTCTCATTGTTTCATTACTATCATATTGTAGATTTCCCCCCTGTTAACTAAACTATGCTTGTAATTGTTCCATTGTGAAATGGAAAACTTATTTAGCTTTTAGGGTTTTTTAAAAAAAATCTGATGTTTTTGTATGGGACAAACCAGATTTATTGTTCAAGCATTATTTAATCAAGGCTTCATGTACTGATTTCGAAGGGTCCACAAAGATTGCTACATAATATGTAAGACTCACATTTTGTTTTCTTAAACTAGCAATGTGAATGTTATAGTTATATATATTTTGTGGAAGATGAAAATTTTTATTTCTTATTAGGTATAAATTATTGTGCATAACTATAGTATCACAAAAAGTGATATTTCTTTTTTTTTAAAAAAAAACCAGCAAAACCATAGTTTTAGAAATCTTAACCAATGTATTGTATATGCACCAGAATTTTACATTTGTTCTATTTAATTTTTAAATGTAGTTGTGTAACATGACAGTAAATTTTTCATTTTCCCTGCCTCCTTGCTCCACTAGAATACATTATTACTTGAATATTATATCTTAACTAGATTGAAATGCAGCAATTAAACATCTGTAATCTAGAATGAAGGGAACAGAGGAAGCAATATATATGATTCCATGTATAATACAGAATTTCTTGTAACATACATGTACAATCATACATGTTTAGTAGTAGTTATAGTGGTAATCCTGGCAAACAGGCTGTTGTAGACATATTTCAGGGATTTTTAAATACATTTTGTGAAGTTAGCCTCTTTTACTGCTTTTTTCTTGTTAATAATAACAGTTACAGTGATAGTGGGATATTGCACCCACTGGTTTGAGGTCCTGACCCATGTGTGACTGTTATCCCATGTCTCCTCATTTTCAACAGAAGCAGTGAAAGGAACCTCTTGCCATTTATGACTACACAGCTGTTAAGTGTTCAACATATTCAGGAAGTCTGCATTTTCTGATGTAGGTGAATCTGGTCTTATCTCTGCCTTTCATGTCTTCTGCTAACCAGGCAGAGATCAGACCCCGCAAGTGTTGTGCATAGAGGGTACCTATGGAGAGAGAAGACGTTGGTCTTATATCACTCTGGAAGTGAAATTAAATCAATGAATTAGTAGTCTCTTTGGCTATGTGTAATTCTCTAATAAGAAGAAAAAAGTTCCCTCTTTTTTAAAACCCAGTAGTTTTATTGCAATATCAGCAGATCAAATTCAAGAGAGAGCTGCTTCTTGGGGTAGGGAGGGGGAGAAATCTATAGGTATCTTGAGCTCAAGGAATTAGATTGATTGTTCTGTGGCTCTTGCTCTGGGGTAAAACAATACCCAGATTTTCTCTGCACTTTTTTTTTTTAAAAAAAGGTGGTAAATTATGATCTTGGCAATTTCCCCCATTTTAGATAGCTTTTGGCTAAAACATTTTAATTTAAATTCTCTCCTCCTTTCCATCATTCTAATAAGATATTGGTATTCTTGCACATCAAATATGAGTCTATCGTTTTGTTAGGTTAATAGCTCACTGCATAAAAGGGGTTTATAAAATTTGGAATTTAACGTTAATTTAAAAAGCAAAGGGTGCAAGCAGAAGTTATAAGAAAGATATAACTCCTCCCTCCAGTCTATATTTTTTAAAAATGTAGAAAAGACGTGGGCCAAAGTATACAGTTAAGGGCTGCTATTGTTAACCAAGATCAGAATTTCAATTTGATTAGCTCCACTATGGATAGTAGCTAGTTGAAACCCAGCATCTTGTGTGATGTTCTACTCCGTAGAAGCGATGCAGTTCTAGATCCAATTTACTGGGCATTGAGACTGCATAGCTTTCATTCATTTCTACAGGGTGGGTGGGATAGAAGTACAGGAATTCCCTGGCTGCATGTATTCTTACAAAGGAGAGGGACTATACATCAACAGTGCCTGTTAGATTGATGCCTCTGTGGACGGTAAAGCACAATTACTGCAAAAGCTACAGTTCTGAAACAGAAGGTCAGTATATGTCTATGCATGTTGTATATTAATGAATGTTTACATTCATGTTCTCATTTAAATTTATATTGGCGTGTATATTATTGCATTATTTAGACCATCCTCCTAGAACCTATTGTATTCCAGATTTGTTGGAGCTTCAATTCCCAAAATTCTCAGCCAGCATGATTATATATTTTGGGAGTTGTAATCCCATAACATTTGGAGGACACCAAATTGAGAAACATTGATATAGTTTTTATCAGCTTATGTTAAATTCTCATAGACAGCTTTTATAGATCTTTTCCCTCCCTCTCCAATATTTTATGATGTATAATGTTACATTTGCAAATATAATAAACTTCTGTATAGCCTTTGAACTGATAAAAATACTTTGCATCAGAGCGGGTTGGTTTTTTTTTTTAAAGTATTATAATGCTGTTGAAAATAATATTTTTCATATTTTTTCTTTCACATTTTGGCTTGTTTTTTTCCTATTTAGTACACCGCTGGTAATTAATGTTCATAGAATTATAAAGCTACTTTCAGCTACATTGAAAAATAACAATTGAGAGATTCTTTTCTTTGAATTGTCAATTTTCAGGTTCAAGATTCCCCCCCCCCCTGAAATTTTGTATATTTAGTTTTTCTATTTATTTCCAATGTTTGCTGACATGACATTAATGAACCAAAGATCAAGCCACCGATATAATTCTATATGTCTCTAAAGGCCTCCTCCTTCTAAAATGAATAGATCATAATTTGTTTATGTCACCTTCTAGAACAGTGTTTCTCAACCTTGGTCACTTGAAGATGTCCGGACTTCAACTCCCAGAATTCCCCAGCCAGCATGGCTGGCTGGGGAATTCTGGAAGTTGAAGTCCGGACATCTTCAAGTGGCCAAGGTTGAGAAACACTGTTCTAGAACTTAAGAGATTTTCTCCTGGGGATTCCAAGCCCCATTCCTCTTTACCTCCTTCTTTATCCAGTTTAGATTACATGCCACTTCCTTTCCAAGTGTATTGAATGATTTATTAAGTATTAACATTAATAAAATCCATGTCTAACAGAATTATTATCAGTTTGATGTGCCACCGTTCAGGGTTGCTTAGGGTTACTTATCATGAAATGCCTTTCCGAAGAGCCATGTGTTTTCACAGCTTTCAAAAACATAATGGGGAAGGTTGGTCCGAATATCTCTGTATATGCGCAAATATTTTTATGTTATCTTTTGAAACTAAGATTTCACCATTGGTCATCTATGTCCACTTCCATAGTAGACTCTGCATGCTTTCAAAGACCCATTGTCAAATCCTGACAGATCTCCAACTCTATTGTTTCCAAGTTAAGAAATTTGGTCAGTCCTTAATTATCCATTCCAAAACTTGTATTTATCAGGATGCCAGCTCTACCAGCTAGATCTGGACTAGAGTAAGGACAGATATTTGTTGTATGCCTCAGAGGAAGACTGAAAAGCTCAGTTTGCTTGTGCTAACAAGTTCAAAGTCTTACTAGTGTGTGTTTCAAAGAGAAGACATGATTTGCAAAGAGAAGTTTCTAGATGTCTGTCTGTCTATCATCTAATTTTTGAACTGCCCATCAAGAGGCAGACTTTATTGTGGACACCCTCCATTGTATAGCAGACATATTGGAATTGTAACAGTTCTCCGGGAGTAGAGGTGAAAATTGCACTCACTGGGAACCCTAGGAATCCATGTAAACATATCTGAGGGGTACCAGGCTAAGAAAGGCTAATAGAGACAATAAAAGAACGTGACAGCTCTATGTTGTTTACAACAGAGGTGGTATTTAGCAGGTTCTGACCATTTCTGGAGAACCAGTAGCGGAAATTTTGAGTGGTTCAGAGAACTGATAAATACCACCTCTGATTGGCCCCGGCCCCCATCTATTCTCTGCTTCCTGAGTCCCAGCTGATCGGGAGGGAATGGGGATTTTGCAGTAACCTTCCCCTGGAGTGGGGAGAGAATGGAGATTTTATAATATCCTTCCCCTGGCACGCCCACCAAGCCAAGCAACACCCACCAAGCCATGCCCACAGAACCGGTAGTAAAAAAATTTGAATCCCACCATTGGTTTACAAGCCTGCTTTTCATATATCTAGTTGCCTGTAGGACTCCCCATTGAAAGAATTCAATCTATATTGGTTGGAATTATTTTTCAGTTGTATGTTTCCCTGATTATTTTTGCTTGCTGGTCCCAGTTCTCTATATTGCATGGTTTCCTGCAATGTTGACTCAATGGAATACACATTTAACTACAGTATCACTCTGTTTTTCAGGCTTTTTTTTATAATTGTGGCATTTTGGATCAGTTTAGGCAATCTGTCTCTTGTAAAACTGTCCTAGGCTTGACTAATGTGATAATCCACATCCTGACAATTAATTTGATAAATTCTTGCAAACAATTGTTAAAAGTTCACAAAGGAGCAGAAGCAGTGATCTTTCCTAACATGTAGCTGAGAAACCTGAAAACTAATTTGATGGAAGTTTTCATGAACATTAATCGCTATTTGTAAGATAGTTATTTTCTTATTTGAAAAAACATGTATTTTTACATTACATAAATGAGTGCGTGGTGGCCTAATAGTGAAGATGCTTACCTCCCATTTGGAAAGTTGAGAGTTCAATCCTAGATAGCAGCAGATGTTTCTCAGGGTACAAAGAGAAAATATCTGCTGAGAACTCCCCATAGGCGTTTGGAAGGGCATCCAGCTAGTAAACGCTCAGCTCCATTCAGTCACACACACACACACACACACACACACACACACACACACACACTACCCTGAATTAAGGGTTTACAGAGTAATAAAAAGAAAGGAAAAACCAACTTTAGGTGAATTCTGTAGACATTGTGAAATTTGTACAGAACATGAAAACAACTAGCATACAAATTAGTCCTTATGTCTATAATGGAGCCTGCCCATTATATGTCCTAAGTTGTGGCAGTCATAAAACATGGCAAATCTTTTTGGCTTTAAGTCATTAAGCAAATACGGTAGTCATTAAGTGAAGACTGCTGCTGTTGAATGAACTAATAGTTCGCTATGGGCACAGTTTTGCTGAAAATAGGAAGTAAATGCTGATTGGGGAGCATCCAAGGTTCAATTACATGACTGTAGAAAGACCTTAATATTGGAACTTTGAAACTGGATCATAAGTAGCTACCAGGTAAGGTCTGTCTTAACCAATAGTTGTCAAGCAACTGGTTGTAAGTTAAGGACTACCTGAACCAAGTAAGGTGGTGTAAGGTATATGACAATTATCAAATTATTGCCTTTTTGTATAACATCTTTTTCTAATTTTTAAATTGAAGCAGCCCCTGGGTTTGTTAAATGAAACATTTAAGGCTTTAAAAATGGCATTGGAGTTACTGCTATCTCAGGTTGCTCGGTTCAAATACATTTGTACAGAAGTACAGCAAGTACACAATCTGTTTCTCAGGGGAACCATGAATACTAGAGGCTGTACATGTTTGTAGCTATTATCCAGAAACAGATTTGCTCTCCTCTTTCTTCAGCTTAGGAAGTTAATGAAAGAGAGAACACACGCAAGAATAAGCTAAGTAGATGCTGTACCACGCATTGGAGCGAGGCTGTATGTTTTAGAATTGAGCTGCCCTATTTCTAAAGTTGAAAGAGAACAAGAGGACCACAAATGGGTATGTAGATGAACTTAGTGACCGTAGCACTGCTGGAAGACCTGAAGGACCAAATTGGGGGGAAATCGCCATGGAGAAAATCTACTTTTGTTGGGAATCCATAAAATCTTACGTTCATCAACCCTTTCGTGAAGATTCAGATTGTTCATTGGAACACACACACACCCCAAAAAAACATTTATTATATGAAAATAATATTAATAGTACTTTGAATAACAACCGATAATAGGTGATTTCAGAAAAATAGGAAATATTTAAAAGAGGTAAAATTTAAACCTCAACATACTGATTGTACTCCTAAATCTCCAGATATCATTGCCCTTGTTGACACTCATCAGTCTTCTCACCAATGATATCAAAAGGTTCAGTTAAAAAAAGTTATATTAAATCTTCAATTTTAAGATATTTAATATAACTTTTTAAATGGGAACTGTTGATATCTTTAGTGAGAAAACTATGACGAGTATCAACAAGGGCAATGATAGCTGGAGATTTGGGGTTATGTCAGGAACAGGAATGGTACATATATGTATTAGACAAGTGGCAGAATAGAGGATTATAAACACATAATGCAAAACACGCTGGTAAGCGAGACCAGTAACAACACATGGCTAATAGAGACAACTCAAGGCCACTCTTGCTGACCACTGAGCATCCAACTCTGGGTAATGCTGTTGTGCCACTAGCTTCACACAGGACTAGGGAATGATAGCTTTTGCATTTAGATTTATATATAGCCCCATAACGATTTATAGAACTCTCTGGGTGTTTTACAATGTCAGCATTCCCCCCCCCCCAACAATCTGGATACTCATTTTATCAACCTCAGAGGGGTGAGTCAACCTTGAGGTCCATCAGGATTGAACTCCAGGCTGTTAGCCGAGTTTGCCTGCAATACTACACTTTAACCACTGTGCTACCAGGGCTCTGTATGATGAGCTCTGTAGAGATCCCAAAAGATTAATTGCCCCAGATCACCCTTCCATGACTTTTTTTTATCTATTGACCCCCACCGTTCAGATCTTTACTGAACCCCTAATGATCCCCAGCTATTCATTGACCTCTTGGATAGTCCCATCAATCAGTATTGATCACTTTGGGGGATCTTGATCTAAGTGGTCACTAAGAATCGACACCAATTTAATGGCACAGAACCAATCTGTTCCAAAGTATATACCCTGACTCCAATGGACCTTTTTATCATAAGTTAATATAACTCAATGAAATTATATTCACCTTAACATTCAAGACGCAAGGCTCTTTTGGCTCCATGCCAGAATTAGAACATCCTGGGCACACAGCTGTGCAACTCCTGCTTGGGATGATAGAAAACATTACATTCATTTTCATCCCACCACACCTGCCCCATCATCTCTGAAAAGGCTTTCAAGAATAACAGGAACCTTCCTAAATGAAGAATTAGAAGAGGATGCTGAGGAGAAACAAATATAGTCCCAGTAAGCTAGAAGTTTGCCCTTCATTTATGATTAGCCCCACAGTAGGGTAGCAATGCCCCTAATTATTGAAGGAATTGCCAGAAACCTGAGATTTCGAAGGCTGCAAAGAGCTGCAAGGAGAAGGTGCTAAAATCTTTCTAAGATGTATTTGGCTTTAGATCTTATTTTTGTAAGGTAAAGTTATATAAGATAATAAGATGGTTATATAAAAATACTCAATACTATTGATAGAGGTCCATTTGTTCAAAGTGTTCCAACTTCACCCAAAAGGAAGCATTGATGAGAATTGTAACTTTGCTGTTGAGTCAATCATTCACGTTTTTGCTGCTTTCGTGGGGGGGGGGGACCCAGAGGATTTGCAATAAAAACAGCAAAGTCATAATTGCATGAGTAGAGACCAGTATTTGGCACACTAAGAAGCAAAGTTCCGTGGGAGTACCTCTTCATTTTCTGCATTGATTGTGTTACATTTAACAAGTAGGTTATAAGCCCCACTGTAGAATTCTCACTATTTGAGTGGAACAAAAGCTTGGTGACTTGTAAAGTCTTTTTTCCTATAGATACTCTGTTTGATTGTAAAAAGCCAATTTATCTTTTTTTGCATAAGAGAACATATTACCTGAGGGGGGGGGGGGCTTTTGTAATGAGAATTGCTGTCTTAGTGGATCCAGCCACCTTCTCATTGTGACAGCAAACAACCAGCAAAGAGAGGTTGTTTGCTTCGGCAATGTTTGCATTGATGTTAAGGAACTTTTATATTTTGAATGCTGTACAATAATGTCAATTGTGATGTTTAGAGGACTAGGTAGTAGATGGTGGGGCCCAAGTTCAGTGGTGGGAGCACATATTTGCCATGTATAAGGTCTCAAGTACTAATTCTATTTTGAAGGAGTCAGAAGAAGGTGATAGGAACCAACCCCCAAGAAACGATTGAGATCAGAGTCTCAATACGGACAAGTATTTGGGGTTGATTCAGATGGATGCGTGGCTTGGCATCTATCTCTGGCAGATGACTACCCATTCTCTGATTGGGAAATGCATTTGCTGCAGGTGCATTTGGCAGCAAAAATAAAATAAAGAGTATAAGCAAGTTATAGAAAGAATGGTTGCTTTCAGGAAAGCAGTTTTACGTTTTGATGGTCTGGCTTAGAGGAGTTGAAAAACTCTACAGCAGGGGTGTCCAATCTTTGCAACGTTAAGATTCGGGGATTTCAATTCTCAGAATTCCCTAGCCAGCATTCTGGAAGTCACCAAGGTTTGACCTCCCTGCTTTACAGCTTTCAGGCTTTCAGCTGAATTTTGATCAGGGCAGAAACGTGTTTGAGTTTTGCATGTTTCCAACAAGTCTCAAATAAAAGGTAGCCTAGGGTGAGGGACGAGCTACGAACTCCACTGGAAGCTCTGGTTTCCTTTCCTCATTCATCAGCTTCTCTGTTTCTGTGGTCTTTTTGGTCATCGGGTAGAGAGGTCAGTAGCCTAAAAACAATTCACAGACTTCTCTGACTGTAGGAACCCTGACTATCTGGGTCTTTGATTCATTTTCAAGGACTTCTATGTTTTAGAGTCTAGGCAATAGCAATAGAAATAGCAGTTAGACTTATATACCGCTTCATAGGGCTTTCAGCCCTCTCTAAGCGGTTTACAGAGTCTGCATATTGTCCCCAACAACAATCCGGGTCCTCATTTTACCCACCTTGGAAGGATGGAAGGCTGAGTCAACCCTGAGCCGGTGAGATTTGAACAGCCGAAATGCAGAACTGCAGTCAGCTGAAGTAGCCCGCAGTGCTGCATTTAACCACTGCGCCACCTCGGCTCAGAACTAGACCCACTAGGATATATTTAATGACTTAATACTGAAAAAAAATCCATATTTGTGCAAAGTTTGCATATGCTAAGATTAAACACTACAATAATGTCCCTATGAAGCCTCCCTTCAACTCACCCATCTGTGAAGGTATCTTACTATTTACTTAAAAAAAAAATCTTAAGGGAGTATTCTTTATATTCCTACTTCCTACAATATTGAAAACGAATTCTTCCCACTAAGGGTAAACACTCCCTAAGGGAGTAAATTATATTTGATTATTCTAAGTTATGGCTTCAAACTCACTATTAAATCTTCCATTATAATTCAGTTTACATTATTCTTGCTTTCAATTGGTGCAATTTAGTTTCTGGGCCACAGCTATAGATTCTTCCAACCCTTTTTCTTTCTGTGGATGTGAACAATACAAGCGTAGGAGTTACTGGATCATACAAAGCCTTCCCTGACATGGTAGATCAAGATCCCTTTCCCTACTGAGTGAAAGATCAGAGAAAACCATATTAAAAGATAGTGAAGCAGTTATGTGTGGATTGGATGGCATGACAATTAAGTAGATAAATAGGTGGCTTAAGATCTCATTTGTGTTGCTTGTCAGACTGAAGTGAGATATTGAGGAGCATCACAAGATCAAGTCCTGGGCCCTATACACATTTTTATTCATGACTTATTTGACCTGCCTTGACAAGAGTGTTTGTGAAAATGGCTTTGGAGCAGTAGGTGCTTAAAAATGCATAGCAAGAAAAAGGAGGACGTAAGATGGTAAAACAAGGAGGACATAAGATGACTGAATAGCCAGGGGTCTTCAAACATTTTAAACAGGGCCAATTTATGGTCCCTCAGACTAGGGTGGGGGGGTGGACTGGCTGGCTGGGTGTGGCTAGGTGGTCATGTGACTGGGTGGGTGTGGCTAGGTGGTCATGTGACCAGATGAGCATGGCCAATTTAGTAGTCCATTAAACAATACACACAAATTTAACTTTGCTCCTGGGGCGGAAAGCAGATTAGTGAAGGGACGCGGCAGCCTGGGGAAGGAGAGTTTGCAGGTCTTTCTCTCTCTCTCTCTCTCTCTCTCTCTCTCTCTCTCTCCCTCCCTCCCTCCCTCCCTCCCTCCCTCTCTCTCTCTCTCTCTCTCTCTCTCTCATCTATCTCCCTCCCTCACTCTCCTTCTCTCCCCTCTCTGAAGGATGGGGAGGCCAAAAACGGGCCCATTTTTTGCCTCCTCGGCCTCCAGAGCCATTCTGCCACCCCAAAATGGGCCCATTTTTGCCTTCCTGAGGCCTCCATGTGTCCTGCTTTTGGCCGCCTCAGCCTCCAGGGGGGGCAGTGGGTAGGTTGAGCAATGTGGGTGGGGCAGCCTTGTGGTCCCTCGTGGGCTGGATTAATGGCTTTGATAGCCCATATCTGGCCCCTAGGCCATAGTTTGTGAACCCCTGGAATAGGCTAAACAATCAAGAAAAGATCCCCAGTGAATGAACAAAGAACAACAAGAAGTAAAAGAAAATGAATTATGTTTTTAAGATTAAAAAAAATCACAGGAAAATTTAGTATTAAGTTATTAGGAGAACTCAAAACATGATCATGAAAGAAGTAGAACGGGCAAGTGAGGTTAAAGGAAGAAATATTATAAGTGTTTTTTTGAGAATAATTATATAATGGGAAATATTTACAGAGTAAGAAAAACTAGGAATCAACTCCTTTAAAAAGGGAGGCTTGACAGAGATTAGACTAGCTTCAAATAGGAAAACATCAGATATTTTTCATTGAGGCAATGGAAAGAGGTAGTGTTTGACTTATCACAATTGGAATGGGAACTTCCATTGTTAGGCAATGTGATTATTAATCAAGTCACACTTAATTCAATAACGTATTCTGCTGCAGTTGCTAAGTGAATAACTTAGTTGTTAAGCAAATTCTGCTTTCCCCATTGACTTTGCTTGTTGAAACCCCCTGGAAAGATTGCAAGTGATGATCATGTGATCCCGGGCTCCTGCAGCTGTCAAAAAATACATGTGGTGGAATGTAGTCTGGATTCCCAGGAAGGAGGGGCTGCTTTCCAGGGGACAAAGAGATAGTAGAGCTTGAAAAGTTTGGTCAGCAAGAAGAGGATTACAACACCTGCAGTGGTGGGTTCTTACTGTTTTGAACCGGTAGTAGCTGGAACCAGTTTTCCGGGTGGCGCCATAGGCACTGCCATCTTGTTTTTCAGTTCTGTGCATGCACAGAACAATTTTAATTGCACTGCGCATACACACGCACTAGTACCTGCCAGAACCCACCCCTGAACAGCTCCTTCCTAGCTACTCCCGAGTATATCTGTAGTTATGCAAGTAGTTGCTTTAGACTGGCAAAATTCTGTCTGTAGATGAAGAACGGTCAAGGAAACTATTCTTAAGTAATTCCACATGTCCTTCTTGTTTCCTGATAATAAATGCTGGTTGTCAAGCACCCAAATTTTGATCATCCTCGTGGGGATGCTGTAACTGTCATAAATGTACAAGGACTGGTCATAACTCTCTCTTTGGCACATCATAACTTTGAATGATTGATAAACAGTCATAAGTCAAGGACTACCTGTACACAAGCAGTCGTGTTTTAATGCTGGTTTTAAAATAAGTTGTTTTTGTATAGTATCGTCTAAACTTTTTTTTAACTTTTTTTACATTCCCCTCTTTCTGGCTATTGATGTTGCCCCCCAAGGATAGTCCTGATATTCCATCTCTCAGCCTGGGGGGGGTGAAATCTTACACCCCTCAGAGAGGGTCTGCAACTTGGGTGTCCTCCTGGATTCGCAGCTGATATTAGAACACCATTTGTCGTCTGTAACCAGGGGGACTTTTGCCCAGGTTTGCCTGGTGCACCAGTTGCGGCCCTATCTGGACAGGGAGGCACTTCAAATGGTCACTCATGCCCTCATCACCTCAAGGCTTGACTACTGCAATGCGCTCTACATGGGGCTGCCCCTGAAGAGTGTTCGGAGACTACAGTTGGTCCAGAATGCAGCCGCGTGAGCGATATCGGGTGTACCTAGATACACCCAAGTTACACCTATTCTCCGCGAGCTGCACTGGCTTCCCATCCCCGGACGCGCTTCAAGGTGCTGGTTATCACCTTTAAAGCCCTGCATGGCCTAGGACCTGGTTATCTGCGAAACCGCCTCCTGCCACATACCTCCCAACGGCCGATACGATCTTACAGGCTGGGCCTCCTCCGGATGCCGTTGACCGGACAATGCCGGCTGACGACCCCTCGGGGGAGGGCCTTCTCTGTAGCTGCTCCGGCCCTGTGGAACGATCTGCCCGCAGAGATCTGGACCCTTCCCACCCTCTCGGCCTTCCGAAAAGCCACTAAAACCTGGATGTTGCGGCAGGCCTGGGGCTGTTGACCCTTGAATGAGGTCCAGCCCCCATCTAGGTTTGAGTGCATGGTGTGTTGTTTTAAATCTGTTTTTGTTTTTTCCCTATATGTCATTTTATTTTTCTCTTGTATTTGTAAGCCGCCCGGAGTCCTACGGGATTGGGCGGCATATAAATTTATTAAATTACGAATTATTTCTGGATACTTCCTAGCATGTTAAGTCTGTCTGTTGCTCTCTCTATCTCTCTAACTCATATTACACTGAAATACCTGCTGAACTATTTAGAGCTACAAGCAATTAAACTGATGACATCTGTATGACAACAAACAAGGAAAAAGACTTGTGTCACCCAGAAATCAGAACAAAATTGGTATGCATATACCAAAGAAGGAATATGCCAAAGAATGTGCAAACCATTGAATAACTGCACTTAAAAAGAAGAATAGAGCCATACATGTTGGAGAGGATGGTGAATGAACAGGCAGGCTTCCGAAAAGTCAGATAAGACACAAGATCAAACAGCTAAGAAGGATAACATAAGGACCAAGAAAATATAACAGGAGGTGTACCTTTCTTTTATACTCTTCAGCACATCCTTTGTTTAAATCATGCCAGAATATATCATATAGTAGAGTGAATGAGTGTGCCAGAATACCTGATTATTCTCCTAAGGGGTCTAAGAAAAGCTAATGCAAGAATTGACCTTGGAGAAACAGTTTCTCATCTCTTTAAAGGAGACCAGACCAAGAAATCAATGCCACATAGGTCTAAAACTACTTTTATTGGAACATCTGTGGTAAGGAAATCTTGAAAGTCTGATTGTGCTGCCTCACTCCATCACTTTATCTTTGTGTGAATTAGGGAGAGATTTATCTGAGATGTTTTATCAAACTAATTTGTTGGGGAGGATTCAAGCTCCCGTTTGTCTGATGAGTGCCTTGGTAGTGATTCTTCCTCCTGTCCTTCAAAGTTATCCCCGAGGCTCTTTACAGTGGTTTCAGCATAAAGAGAATAAAATGGGAATGCACACTATCTCCATATCTGTTTATAAAGTGAATATGTTATAAGAATGACAGGACTGAAATAGATGACTGTGGGACTAAAAATACAAGGCTAAAACATTTTGAGGGAAGGGGACAACATCACTTTGTTAGCTGAAAGTGCAGATCAGAAGAGCTAATTAGGAAAGTAGATTGGGAAGTATAAAATCTGAGTTAATATTAAATATAAAGAAGACAAACAACTGGAATGTGTATTAAATTTGTTGTGAAAGGTGAAAAGTGAAGGTGGTAGGTAAGTGGCCTTTATTAGAGAAGTGAAGAAGAGTCAATTTCCTGGAAGGAAAACGAAGAAGAATAATTCTTAACTTTAACTTTTAATAAATTTATATGCCGCCCAATCCCGTAGGACTCCGGGCGGCTTACAGAAACAAGTTAAAATAAGGAGTTAAAATAAAAGAAACAATTTAAAAAGAAACAATTTAAAAACAACGCACCATACACTCAATCTGTGTGGGGCTGGACCTCATTCATGAAGTCAACAGCCCCAGGCCTGCTGGAATAGCCAGGTTTTAGTGGCTTTTCGGAAGGCCGAGAGAGTGGGAAGGGTCCGGATCTCTACAGGTAGGTCGTTCCACAGGGTCGGAGCAGCTACAGAGAAGGCCCTCCTCCGAGGAGCCGCCAGCCGGCATTGTCCGGTCGACAGCACCTGGAGAAGGCCCAGTCTGTGAGTTCTTATCGGCCGTTGGGAGGTATGTGGCAGGAGGCGGTCTCTCAGATATCCAGGTCCTAGGCCATGTAGGGCTTTAAAGGTAATTCTACATTAATAAAATGGCTTACCTTATTTTGAAATTAAAGTAGTAATAGTTTTCCATCTAAAGAAGAAAAGAAGCACAAGCCCAAAGTCTGTAACAATGCAACGGATGTGATTTACCACGGGACTTGTCATCCCTCTCTTGACAAAGCATGTGTTTTAAAAAGCTGGAATAAAGATTGTGATCCATTTGAAAAACTCTGAACATTAATAGTATGTCATAACTTTAAAGTCGGGACTGATAATAAATAACTACATGGAAGATAGAGTTGGAAAGATCAGTCCATCTTATTAGTATCAGATTTCACTTTGCTCGTGACAGAAAGAATGTAAAAAAAATCTACTGCAGATAATGTTTTATTCTCTGCTGCCTAAGGAAAGTGAATTGGCAAAGTACTTGTGTATACAGTATATACCTACATTTAAATCACAAAACATGGCCATAAGCTTTCAATGTAATAGTTATCAGCTTAATGTGAAGGTGGATGCTATATAGCCAATGCAGTTCTTTAAAAGAAAATGATTTAAGCTAGAAATATTCCTTACTTTGCATTGATTCTTGGTGCAATCTATAATTTCTTCAGAAATAATCTTCCTTTTGATCAAAGATACTCCAAGATAAGAGTATACACCACCTGCTTTTTTCTATAAAATAATCTGAAGAATATCATATATCTGTGGCAATCAATAAAATTCTCAGAAATTACAAGCCATTATAATCAACATACACAATGCACCTAAAATTACAAAGTACATAAATGCTACTATAAATCAGTGAAAGAAATCCATCTCTTTAATAACTTAAGTTTTCAAAAGTTTGTGGGAAGCTAAAAGTGCAGGTATTTATGACTTTCCGTTTTGAACTGCAGCTCAAAATATTATTTTGAGCAGGCCTGCCATCAGTTCACACCCTGATGATGAAAGCCCAGACATGCTGGCCAGGCCATGTTGCAAGGATGCCAGATCGTCATATCCCCAAACAGCTCCTCTATAGTGAGCTGTCTCAAGGAAAGTGATCGCATGGGGGACAAAGGAAACGATACAAAGACACATTGAAAGCCTCCCTCAAGTCCCTGGATATTGATACCACCTCCTGGGAAACACCTTGGCATAAGATCAATCAACATGGTGCCCACTGACCCACCAAGGCTGCCAGACATCTGAGGACAGAAGAACAGCCATAACACAAGAAAAGTGAGCACTCCACAAAGCCAGAGCTGCAAATGCTGCAACAATGGTGCACACACATGTCTGCCCGACATGTGGCAGAACATTTTCTGCCCGTAGAGACCTTACTAGCCATCTGTGGACACATTGTGGACAGCCCACAACCTGTTAGATGTCAAGGTCCTCTTCAAACACAATGGACGGACATCATCAAAGCATTATTGCTCATCTTCTGCTTCATATTGCAAATGTAATTTGGAAACTCAAAGTGAAATCAGGAGATGTTATAGTTTGATAAAACTATATCCATTGTAAGTGGAGGACAAGATGGTAGAAGTTTATTTATTGAATGTACACAAGGAAGTGTCCCATGTCCCATGCTCAATGTAGAGAAACTTTATGCCCCTTCTAGACTAAGACCTGAAACTCAAATACTTTGGCCACCAGATGAGAAGAGATGACATATTGAAAAAAACCCTGATGTTGGGAAAGATTGAAGGCAAAAGTAGAAGGGGATGGCATAGGATAAGATGATTAGATAGTATCATTAAAGCAGTGGGCATGGGTTTGGGCAAACTCGGAGATAGTGGAGCCCAGGAGGCCTGGCCTGCTGTGGTCCATGAGGTTGTGGAGAGTTGGGCATGACTTAGCAACTGAACAACAAAATTCCAAGACCTGTACTAAAGTATGCAGACCTATTGATTGCCAAGACAGATTTCTGGTGACTTAACAACACTATGTAAAAAAGCAAAAACAAAATAAAAACACAGCAAGAATAAACAAACAAAAAACCAAGAGCAAAACAGATTAAACATACAATCCTAAATTTTGAAGACATTGTAAGTTTAACCAGCACCCTCAAGGTCAAAAGTTTCCTTCCAAAAAAGAACTGCTTCATATTATGTAGATAAAACCTTCATCTTTGTAATTTGAGTCCACTAGTTCAAGTATTTCCCATCTAGGGCAACAGAAAAACTTGTTTCAGCAGCTACAAGACAGCTCATCAAATACTTGAAAGTTGCTATCATGTCATCTCAATCTCCAGGCTAAACGTACAGCGGTCTTTCTCTCTTCCCTCACAGGAGCTGCTATTGAGGCCTCTTACCATCTCTGACATCCTTGTCTGTATGTCTGGATATATTTCAGTTTTTGACACACTTCTTAAACTGGCAAACCCAAAATTAGACACAGTTGAGCTATGTCTGAAACAAAGTGGAGCTCTCCTATTAGACCTCACAAACTGGAAGTTATACTTCAGTTGATGCTGCCTAAAAATGCCTTTGCCTTTTTAACTGATACGCTCCATTGCTGACTCATACTCAAGCTTATGTCCTTTTAAACCATTTAGATCTTATTAACGGACACCCCTCTGTGTATGCACACAGTGAACCCTGCCTGCAAACCAATGAGAAGCCCTTCCCAATATGTGAACTGCTTAAAATGTCCTTGTAAGAAAACATTCACATCAAGATGAATTGATCTGGAGTGGCAACAGGAGGAAGAATCAGATGGGGGCCACTTGCCTAGTAAACTAGATGGTTGATGTTTACTGCCCATATCTCAAAGTACAGCAACCATGCTGACCTAGGAGGAAAGTTTTAATAAGGTCAGCCTGATAGATTTATCAATAACATTCTAATGTCATTCTGTAATTTTCACTATGTCTGTCTTTGTTGTATCTTTGATAAGTAATAGACTGAACACTACTTGTTGAGTAGTATTGGTAATGTTGAGAGTCTAGAAAGAGTGCAGAGGAAAGCAACAAAAATCATTAGAGGACTGGAGGCTAAACTATACAATGAATTGTTATGGGAACTGGGAATGTCTGGTCTAATGCAAAGAAGGTGAGGGACAGTGGTGGGTTATGACTGGTGTGCCCCGGTACGGGTGTACCGGTGCCTGCTGGGAGCACTGGGTACTGTTCTGGTATGGTGCTCCAGAGGGCCCACCCGCCCACCGTCCTTACCTGTATTTGAGCTCTTTGGAGCTTCTGGGCACATGCATGGAGCATACGGCACCTGCGCGAGCAGCTGGAGCATTGTGGAGGCATCGCAGAGCATCATAGATAGTAAGTACGCATGCGCTGCACACATTCATGTGGTGGACGCCGGGCCCTGTTGCACCGTACCGGTTGCAATGGGACCCAGAACCCACCACTGATGAGGGGTGACATGATAGCAGTCTTCCAATATTTGAGGGGCTTTCACAGAGAGGAGGAGGTCAACCTATTCTCCAAAGCATTTAAGGGTAAGAGAAGAAATAAATGATAGAAGCTTAACAAATACTAGATCCAATATAGAATTGAGGAGAAATTTCCTGTCAGAACAATTCAGTGAGAGAGCTTGCCTCTAGAAGTTGTGGGTGGTCATCACTGGAGGTTTTTAAGAAGAGATTGGACAGCCATTTTTCCAGAATGATATAGGGTCTTCTGCTTGAGCAAGGGGTTGGACTAGAAAACCTCCAGGATTTGTTTTTCTGTATTCTGCATATAAACTATGGTTCTGTTTTTCATTTATCTCCCACCTTTATTCACTAAAAGCTTTCATGGCAGCTAACCCAAATTAAATATTGACTTCCATCTTGTTCTACAGAATATACCCTCTAGGTATGTTGGGAGTGAAACTCCAAAAATTCTCAGCCAGCAGTATCAAAACACCTAAAGAACAAGCTGGGAAGGTTAATATAGACATGTATCTCGCTCCTTCTTAAGGAAAAGTGTAAAGAGGAGGACAGGATGAACTACTTTGACTTATTGGGAGGAGTAATTATTAAAATCTTACAAGCAGGGATTATCATTGTTCACAACTCTATAATTACCATGGAGTTTTCCCACATAGGAATGCCATAAGAAGTTCAGAACACAAACCCCAACTATCTTTCAATACATAGCCACCATACAATTCGTTGTTGGGATTGGGAATACTTTTTGCTGTCATAACCTCAGGGCTGCATGGGTCATTAAGTATGAAGAGACAGGATTCCCAGCTAAGGAGCATGGAGGGGGATGGGGGTTTGTGCGTGCAGGCAGGAGCTGGAGCGAATGGACAGGCCAACAACAACATGCAAGTGGCCATTGGGAATCATGGACAGGCAGAGGGAAGATGCTACAGAATATGGGGATTCCTGGGATCTCATTTTCCATGGTGGGACTCCAGGAGAAAAATCAGCAGGAGTTACAGGAGTGACTTGCAACCTTCTCTACTGGTTTACCCATTGACTTCGCTTGTGGGGAACTGGTACAGAAGGTCACAAATTGTGTTCATGTGACTGTAGGGGCACTGCGACAGCTGCACCTTTATGGTTGCTGAATGAGCGATTGTAAGTGGAGAATTGTCTATAAACAGAACCAATTCGTTCCAAAACATAATCTGTTACTTGAAAAAACACCTCCATTCAGTAACACTAACTGTGACTGGAGCAGCACGTAACATTTTGAATTCATTCTAAAACCTGTAGCATCCATCATTCAGAAATATAACACCAGTTGATATTTTATATATCAATAATGCTCAAAGCCGTCTCGGATGCACTAACGTTTTCCGGCATAGTCCAGGATTGATAAATGAGGCAGCCAGCAGCCTATCACTTTCCCCAAACCATGAGATTTCTTCCATCCGGCTGTCAAGAGCTCTTCTATGTCACCCCCCACCCTGCACTTCATTTTGGAGAGCAATAGAAAGGAGAATAGGGAAAGACGCCACTCAGCTTTCCTCATGTTTGGCTGCTCCTGCTGGCTTGGGCTTCTGCCAGTTTTCAGAGACTCAACCCGCAAGTTACTGAGCCAGTCAGTGTACTGAAAGAAATGCTTCCCTGTAGATGAATATCCACATTTTCTCAGCTGAATTGGGGGGATGGAGCAGGGAGGCAGGAGTGAGGCTACAAATGACTTTCTGGAAAGTGTTGATTCTGCAAATCCAGCGCCAGATCAATATGATCTAAGAGCCCTCCAAATGACAAGGGATCGGGTTCTTGCGACACTGAACTACAAGCCACATTTTCAGCCATGTGTCAACCCCAAATAGGGTTATTAAACATGGCTAAGCCCGTTGTTTAAATACAGCCAATTGTTTCTCAGTCATTGCTCTCGGCAGGCGGTGGCAACTTCTGGATAGGCATCAAAGCCCCAGCATTTTCTTCCCAGAACAATGAGAAACCTTTTACATGGTTTAATTAGAGACTGCTTTTCTGTTAGAAGAGGAACAGAAGCCAGTGCCCCTGTCCTTTGCATGTAGCTCTTAAAAGCACATGCAGCAAAGGAGAGCTCATCACCTCCCTTACTTTGGTCTTCCACTGCTCTCACCATTAAAGAGCTTTTCCTGAAGTTCACTCGGAATCTTGTAACTTGAGGCCATTATCCCTCTTCCTGCATTCTGGGATAACAAAGATCCAGTCTCTGCTTCCTTTTTAATGAGATTTTTTTTTGGGAGATACTTGAAGAGCACCGTGTGATTGCCACTCACACATATTCCTCTCAATCCAGCCAGGTTAGATTAATCCCCAATTTTATCGCCTTCCCTTGCTGAGGTATCCATGGCCTCGGTTTGTCGAAAGGGTTCTTTGAGATGAGAAATGGCACCTCAAGGCAAAGAGTTCACCCTCGTTAAAATAATGATTGAAATGGGTAACATGAGGTTAAAACACAAGGAAGTAATTCATGACAGGACAGCTGAAAGGCACCAGAGATAAAACATTCAGTGGCACTTCTATTCTTTAAAAAAAAGAAGCAGATTATAAGATGAAAAGTTAGATGCAAAGATACCTTTACCAGGTAATAAAAATATTGTATTTATCCAAAAGGGAGATGTCCCCATAATCAAGATAATTCCCTTAAAGCAGAGGTGTCAAACTCAAGACCTGGAGGTCAGATCCAGCTCATGGGGTGCTTAGATTTGATCCGCAGGACCACCCTGGAAACAGTCCATTTTCACTGGCAGAGCTCTCAGGCCACCATAGGCAGCCCTGACATGAGTGGCATATAGCTGGCCACCCGCACCCTATCTCCTAAGGTCAAACACAATGCTGATGTGGTCCTCGATGAAATCGAGTTTGACACCCCTGCCTTAAAGGAAGGAGGGAAGGGACACGAAAAAATAAATAAATAAACACTGTGCAATTACCAGCTCCTCACCTTGTTCAATGAAGGATTGTCGGCTCAAGCTGAAACCAATTCCCAGAAATCCCACCCACTCCCCAAAAATGTGTGCATGTGATTTGTACAGGAGTGTTCACATGTGTTTCTGCATACAAATACTTGCCAGAAACCACCAAAAGAGACAGAAAACACACATACAGACTATCCATTAATAGCATGGATTAAAATTAACTGCCTGTAAAATGAGGTAGCCTATTTAAGAAATTAATTGATCCCTGTCTGCACATACCAACTGTTCTCTCTCTCACCCTCAACCTCTCTGAAAGACCCATGCAAACATTACCACCACCTCCTCCTAGCAGAAACAGCAAAAAGAAAACAACAACTACAACTTGAAGTTGGGCTAAGAAAAGAGAGTGAAAGGAAGGAAAAGCCAGATTGGGTAGTGATATAGTGTGGCCAAGGAGCAACGGACAGGAAAGAAAACTAAAGGGAGAGATTCCCTGCTAATGCATATTTTTTTTAAAAGGCCAACATAAATAACCTCTCTCAAATCATATTTCACCTTCTGATTAATCTCCAAAGGTGTCTCTGCTGTTCCACAGTAGCCCAGATCTGATATTTTTCTTTCTTTCTTTTTACCTCCTGTCCATCTCCTCCCATGCTTGGAGGAAAAACTTAGTAATTAAGTAGAGTGGATTCAGTCCAGAGGTGGTTCCTACTGGTTTGGACTGGTTGGCGGCCTGGGTCGCTGGAATTGGTGGCGGCCCAGGCCTGCCACGCTCCCAAACCAGTTCTCCTATGGTGCTGCCATCTTAATTTTCGGTTCTGTGCATGCGCGGAACAATTTTCATTGCAGAAATGTTTTTTTTCCTTTTTAAACGTTTCGCGCATGAACAGACAATTTTAGATGCAAATGTGCATGCGCACAAACCGGCAGTAATGCCGGCAGCAACCCACCCCTGATTCAGTCTGAAAGAGCACAGCGCAAAGAAGGAGGAGGCGGCGGAGGAGGAGGAGGAGGAGTAGAACAAGAACAACAAGAACAACAAGAACAACAACAACAACAACTTTATGGCAACAATTGTGAGCACCTGCTTTACAAGAAAGAGACCTTCCCTACACTGGGAAGGAAAGTCCCCTACTAGGGCTGTCCTTGGATCCTACTGGGAGTGGGTAAGGTTCCTGTTCTTTAGGTTAGATGAAATCTCAGTGAGACTTTGTCCTGGGATAAGAGAGTCAATTTGGGTCTGATAGAATTAGGGAAAGAGGTGAAGTAGGTTTGATCCCAGCCATTTTCAAAAACATGGGGGCAGGGGGAGGAAGCAGCTTCCATTTTATTTGTTAGATTTGTTTTATCCTCTACCTCAAATTAAGGGATTACAGGGTTGTAAAAAGGGAGGGTTTTCCCCCCTCCACTACAGTAAATACATATTTTGCATATTTTGAATACCACCGAGATATTAGCAGCATCCTTTGTGTTTGTCCTTCTGACAAGGCCTCCCAGGAATTGGGGGTAATTTGATTTCTGTCCTCCAGGATCAAGCTAGTTACACAGTTGATTTGTTTCCTATCTTTATGAAAATGTGGATTTATCATTTGTATATCACCCTGCCCCAAATTTGTATGTGTGAAGGCAAAAAGAAGCGGAGAAGTTACTTGTTTTTCCATCCAAGGGAACAAATAAGCTTATTATATTAAACACTAACATCTAGTAGGAGAAACTGTTCCCTTGTAAACCCATTTAGTATCAAGAAGGGCAAGAAGTGGCAAGGAACTTAATGCTATACTCCAGTCTCTTGGAATAAGGTGGTTTTAATTGGATCAATAGGGATTGCAATTCTGTGAGCTTTCATGGCAAATCTTTTCTAGCAATCATTCCAAAGGCCAAGGTCTAAGAAGATGCCAGGCTCACTTGACCAGGAGGTAGTGATGTCTCAGCAGGGCCCTCGGGGGGAAAGCACTTTGTGAAGTCTCACACATGCACCCAGTGCAACCTTTGAGTCATCAGAGGTAAGATTGCTGGATGGGAGCAACAATGACTGTCTCTGCAGTTCCGCAGAGAAAATGGTGTGCGAGAAAGCCTCCTGTGTAATATAACTGTGCTCTGTATGATAATGGCGGCTTAAGAGAGTTAGCATTTACATTTCATATTTTCCCTTGCTCTTAACAATGCTGCTTTCTATTCCGAGCTCCTAGGAACCAGGTTGGGAGACAAATCAAAACCGTACTGTTGCATTGTAACAGTTCAAAGCTTCCTTGAATGATGGTGCTGAATTTCCTCTTAGGGAAAATGTGTGTGTGTGTGTGTGTGTGTGTGTGTGTGTGTGTGTGTGTGTGTGTGTAAAATATGCTTTCATAATGAGCTTTTTACTATATAGTGGAATAGTGATTATATAGTCACTCTGGACAATCAGAGAAGAGCTTTTCTTAACCCATTTAAGACATTAGTTCTATTGATTTTTATTGCAAGGATTGCAAAAGACTTTATTTCCATATATTCTTTTACTCCTTCTGCTGCTGGACCTCAGTGGCTTCTGTAAGAGATAACAGAAGATAACAAGTGGAAGAGTGCAGGAGGGTGGGGTGGTAGTGGGGAGGACTAGATAATACAGGGTATAAAATAGAGGAAAGGATAATGGCAGTGATGGGCAGGAGAAAATGGGGCAAATCCTTCCAGAGGTAATGTAGTTCCTATCAGTACTTCTTGGCCCCTGGACCAGGGGTCGGTTCCGGCTGCTGCTACTGCCAGTTTGCTCAGGCATGCGCTGCGTGCGTGCTTGACGCACACTATGCACATGCGCAGTACTAAAAAAAAGCTGCACATACACAGAAGCACAAAACAAGATGGTGGTGCTTACGGTGGCGCTGAGAAAACCAGTTCGGGGACGTGGTAGGCCAAGTTACTATCTACTCGGCCAAACCGGTAGGAACCCACCTCTGCCCCAGACAAGGAAGCAGCAGTTTTGTTCCTGGGTGCTCCAAACTCCAGATGCTATTAGGAGCACTGGTGGCACAGTGGTTAGAATGCAGTACTGCAGGCAAACTCTGCCAACAGCCTGGAGTTTGATCCTGATGCGGCTCAAGGTTGACTCAGCCTTCCATCCTTCCAAGGTCAATAAAATGAGGAACCGGATTGTTGGGGGCAACATGCTGTCATTGTAAACCACCCAGAGTGTGCTGTAAAGCACTAGGGGGCGGTATATAAATCTACCTGCTGTTGCTATTAAACTCCAGGTCTTAGGTAATAAAACCAGCCACTTTCAGAATTTAACTGTGAGCCAGAAGAAAGACTGCTAGCAGATATCACTAAGCCTTAATTGGAAGAAGTTGGGATCTTTCTAGTGAATGGTGCCTCATCTGGCTTTTGGATCTCATATAAATCCTGACCTTAGGGCAGGAGAGGTGATCTCGCAGTTGTGTAGCATGAGACCAACCAGAAGTTGCAAGCAGTGCTATTTGCAGGTTGCAGGAACTTGAGGTCTTGCTCATATTGCTGGGCCAAAGGACAAGCTGGGGCTATTAGTATTGCCCTCCTAGCTGCATCGCAACCTCCTTCACTGAACTATTCAATTTTATTGTAAAGTTGCATATTTGCCCAAATGATTGGTACTGAGTGATTTCAACTTCTGGGATTGAAAGCAACGATGACAATATGCTTCTACCATGTCATCAATGGGATTCATCTGGTGTTCACTTCAGAGCAAATGTGTCATGATCTGATCCTGGAGAACTTTCCCATCAGTACATTAGCAAGGACATATCACTTCCTCATGATAAGGGAATTAACTGGAGCCCCCAACCTCTTCATGGAGGTGGGATCCATTAGTCTGTCCCAGGTGTCTGATGGATTCAACAGGCTTCTTGGTGGTGCTTAGAGAGTTTCCTAGCTAACTGGAAGGTAACATTGTTGGATACCTTATTGATCTTTGGAATATAAAGGCAATCAGAGGTAACAGGATCAGCAAAGGCATAAGATGGGCAAAGTGCATGGGCAGAATGCATGCATTCTGGACGCGTTGTAGCTTCTGGATGGTCTTTAAGAGCAGCCCAATGCGGAGCACATTGCAGTAATCCAATAGGGAGTTGACTAACACACGTGACTAAATGGTGCCATAGAAACTATGCCTTCTCTATTGCTGTGTCTTCCCTGTGGAACAGCATTTCCCCTTCCCCCAATGAGGCTTGGGGTGGCCCTTACCCCGATGGCTTTCCGTAAAGTGTTAAAAACTTACCGAATATTAAGAATTTAAGTATATTATATGAGCATCATTGTGCTGAAATAATATACTATATTTAAACTGAGAAGATGGAGCAGTAGATTGTCAATTTGACTAGAGTTAATAATTTGTTAAAGGTTGAGAGAGTTCTACATTAATATTTTATGGATATATTTTCAGATTTTTTTTAAAAAAAAAACTACCCATCTAATTACTACATCATGTATTCTTTTTTGATTATATTAGCAATGTTATATTTTTGGTTGTGCTGCCTCATATCTTTTCATTGTTATACTTTACCCTTGGTTTTTCCTCCAGGCACTGGGCCAGGACGCAGTTGAGCCTATTTTTAGGGGTTATTAATGTAACACTGTATTTTTGCTGCTCCAAATATGGTGTGTTTTTAGTTTTTATTGATGTTTTTATTGTTGTCTTTAGTTTGCTGTTCACTATCTTGAGTCATTGGTCAAGTGGGTTGCCATACAAATAGAGTGAATGGATGGGTGGATGAGAAATGGCTCTCAATACTGTATTGCTGCTACTTGGCATTTTTTATTGGATGGAAAAAGGAACGGTACATAAAACATGGATTTCCTCCAAGTACAAGCAACTCTTCTCAGTGTGCTAGTAATCTAGATACTGTTTAAAAGGATTTAGAGTGCCAACATGGCAATCCTGTCACTCTTATTAGTCTTCTTTCCTAATCTAGTACCTGGATTAGACCACTTGGCATGTTTTAAGAATTTTAGGAGGGGTGCTTTAATATTTCTGGAAGATACACTGTAACTACATACTTTTAAATACATATAACAGATATTTACATGTATATTTACACACACACACACACACACACACATGTATATATGTATGTATGTATGTTTTTTTTAATATTTGTGCTGATAAATAAATAAAGGGAGACTAGTATAGATCTATTTCAAGCTATTTAGCTCTCATCAGCTAGCCATACCCTTACTGGGATTTGAACCTGGGCTATATTACATGTATTACATTAGTATGTATGTATATGTATATGTATATGTATATGTATATGTATATGTATATGTAGATGTAGATGTAGATGTAGATGTAGATGTAGATGTAGATGTAGATGTAGATGTAGATGTAGATGTATGTATGTAACGATCATTTAAACATGAGTCATCAGTATGTGGTAGCAACCCAAAAAGCTAATACAATCCTTGGTTGTATAAACAGAGGCATAGAATCAAAATCATGTGAAATATTAGTATCACTTTATAAAGCCTCAGTAAAGCCACACCTGGAATACTGTATACAGGTTTGGCCACCACATTACAGAAAAGATGTGGAGACTTTGGAAAAAGTGCAAAGAAGAGCAACTAAGAGGATTAAAGGCCCAGAGATTAAAGCATATGAAGAACAATTGCAGGATTTGGGTTTGGCTAGTCTAGAGAAAAGAAGGACTGGGGGGGGGGCATGATAGGAGTATTCCAGTACTTGAGAGGCTGCTACAAAGAGGAGGGGGGGTCAATTTATTTTCCAAAGCACCAGAGGGCAGGACAAGAAATAATGGATGGAAGTTAATCAAGGAGAGAAGCAACCTGGAATTAAGGAGAAACTTTCTAACAATCAGGACAATTAGCCAGTGGAACAGCTTGCCTTCAGAAGTTGTGGGTGCTCCATCATGGAGGTTTTTAAGAAGAGACTGGACAGTCACTTGTCTGAAATGGTGTAGGGTCTTCTGCTTGAGCAGGAAACTGCACTAGAAGATCTCCAAAGTCCTTTCCAGCTCTATTCTGATTGATTAAAGTATATCTTCCATTATTAAGTGTTATTGAATGGTTGGGTTTCTAATGCAAAGCCTGGCTGTAATTCCACCTGGATGTAATTCCACAGAGTAATGGAGTATGGCATTTATGCGTGTGTGGGTTTCTTGGTTATTTCTTATTGACTAGCTTCTTTTCGCTTTGTAATAACCTTATTAGTAACATATGCAAAAGTAACTGGGCCACTTCAGGGATTCCTCCCTGCTTGTATTACAACTAATACTGATATATTTTTATAGCTGAGGACGAAAGGAGGAAAATGGCTTTGCTAGAACAGGCAAACATATAATAATACAAAACAGTGTATGCAATATGCAACAATACAAAATATTTCTACAAAGTGGAAATACGTAGCATGCTTATACAATGTCTTTCAATGGTAATTTATTGAAAAGGCTCATGGAACAGACCTCCACAATTTGGCCTATAATGTTGGTGGCGTTGGAGAAACATAAAAAATAATATTAGAGTGAAAACCACTTTGTGACTTGCTAAAGAATGATTGTAACTAGGATAAGGTTTTAATTGGAACCTTATATATGGTCTGCAAATACCAGCCAAGCTGGCTGGCAGAATTCTGAAGATGTTGAATAGACTATGCATTTTTAAATTAAAAAAGGGGAGGGAAGGTGATTTTAATGTTCCACTGAAAAACAGATTAGAAAAGATTGAGATCAACACCGTGCCTACATGATGTTTGTTTGTTTGTTTACTTCATTCAGAGTTAACAGATTAAGTAAAAATAAAGGGAAATAATATATAAAAGTAAAAAAGAAGAAAAACCAAGATCTGTTGTATTTCTATTTGATCAAAGTTTAAATAGATACGTTGTTATCAGTGGTGAAATTCAATTTTTTTTTACTACCGGTTAGTAAAAAAACCTGAGTGTGGCTTGGTGGGAGTGGCAGGAGAAAGATACTGCAAAATCCCCATTTCCTATCCATTCCTGGGGAAAGGATATTGCAAAATCTCCATTACCACACTGGGGCCAGCCAGAGGTGATATTTGCCGGTTCTCCAAACTACTAAAAATTTCCGCTACTATTTCCCCAGAACCTGTCAGAACCTGCTGAATTTCACCCCTGGTTGTTATCCCTGATTATTCTTAATGGACTTTTATGGACCAAACTGAATGATGAAGCTTTCAAGATTTGTTTACAGATAAGGCATGAGATATAGGAAGAAGAGAACAATATGTTGCCTTTTAAGAGAAGATGATTATTTACTAAAATTGCTTATGCTTGCTCATACCTGTTGCTATGAAGAGAGAATTCATTCCTTTCCTTCCCTTTCCTCCCCTTTCCTTCATTCCATTCCATTCTTCTAGTAAGTATTAGTTCTTATCTTATTAATTGTAATGCACCATAAAATCATTATTAAAAATCACTTCCATGTTGTGCACCTAGAGTCATCTATCTGGTAATTTTTCCAGCTGCCTCACTCCTTGGAGGAAGAGCAGCTCTGCTGCTAGTAAATTGACTTTGATTTCTTAGATTAGTCCACAAACATTGCAAAATGACTGTCACCATCCAGGACCATTTCTGTGGCAGGAAAAAAATTGTACTGTGCTGCCTGAATGAAAAATAAAGCCAAAGTTAACTTGTTTGTGATCTGAATGCAAAAGATAACAATGCGGTACAATGCAGGCTCTCATTTTCAGAAATCTTTTAGGCCCGAAGAAAATCTTGTCTAAAGCATGTTAGGAAACTCAAAGATTATTCATTCAATTATTTGAAAATTAACATTGTGCCTTTCCATTTTCAGTACAAAACCATGATGATGGATTGAAAACAAAAATTGGTGTAACAAGGAAATGCTCCAGTGTACTCAAATAGCTTTAGCCAGGTCAACTTCGCCACAAGAGAGATGGCTGAATTGACACTCCAAGAAAGGATGATTCACAAATTAAGTGCACTTCAAAAATATCATCTCATCAGACAGCAACACATGTGCAGCCCTGGACTTGTTTCATCTGGGCTCAGAAACTGAGCAGGATCAGGTCTGGTTGGTGCTTACTTGGCAGACTAGCAAGGAATATAATGCTGTAGGCTGGATTGGGAAGAATATTTTGGAAGATGCTAATGGCCAAACAATGTCCATTTGTCAACTCTGAAGCAAACCTGGCTGGGGCCATTTTGGAGGTTTTAGCATTGCCACAATGCAAAGTGGGGGCATAGTTTGATGGGGTTTTTGTAGCCAAAACAAAATAGTTTTCTGTGGGAACCAAGGACATTCCAACAGGTGGCTGGAGAAAGGAAGAGTGAAGTAACCAGGCAACTGGCCAGCACCTTGATTGGACAATGTGACTGATTGTTTTGGGAAAGGGGGAGCTTTCACTTTTTAATTAGGTGAAAACTGCGGGAACTCTCAGTCGGTTTTCACCAGTTGGGCCAATAATATATCTGCAATAAAACTGTTCTTTGAGGAATCTGCCTGCCTTGGAGTTCTGCTTTCCAAAGGGGGTTATTACTTGGAAAGCTGACACCATACTGTTGCCCCAAACACTGCAGCTGCATAAATGCTTATGTCATGACCAGGAGTCAAGCTCAATTTAAGGAGATCTTTACATTTCTTCAGTTCTTGAATTTGCTTCTTTTCTAAACACATGTGACAGGACAAACACAAGCCAGATCTTAAGGCAGATTTTTTTCCCCTAACACTTATTTTTAAATTTGCATCTTTCTGGTCTTCTGTCAGCATACCATTTTGAAAGCCAAAGATTAGTCTAAAGCAATTTAATTCCATGCTCAAGCGTGGACTTGAATTTGGTTCTTATTGGTTTTAATTTTAACACCGGAATCGTCAGTTCACGCTGGTGTCTAGGATGATGTGAAAGAAAGCTGCCTTTAATGCATTCCAGTTCTGTTTGATAAAGGATTGTAAAGGTTAATTTGCAAAGAAACAAATAGGCAATCAATAAAAATGATGCATGATTAGAGTTATATTTATACCTGAGCTCCTGTTCAGACTCTGATGGCTGTGCTTTGAAATAGTGGAATTTTCTGGAGGGCTTCAGAGAAAACCTCACGGAGATAGCATTACATTAATCTGAACATAATATTTCCTTTTAATTGTAGTGGCTAATAGCTATTGTAACATTGTAATTTTATTGCTCGTTTCCTGGATAAGAAATTAATAAGGAATCAAGAAAACATGTCTCAGTCAAAGAGAAAATCTGTGGCCCTGTGGAATGGATATCTCAGTCATTTCTGAAAATCCCCAATGAGACTTCCTGAAAACAGAATTAAAATAATGAAAAGATTTGTAGGAAGCAGTAAATGGGTAACATTTTCTCTAAGAAGGAATGTAGAGGTTTGGATCAGCTAAGGGTCCTACTTTCAGTCCTATGCAAACTGTGTACTTGGTTCTTAAATTTAGACTCTGCTACCAGGGAAAGCAGCTAATGAATTGATAATTTTAAGTGCCTAGGAAGATTTTTCTGCTTGCAATGTCCATTTCAAGATTTAACTAAAACTTGTTTTTTTTTTTCAAAAAAAATTTTTTCTTAGTTTTTCTTTTCTGTTTCATGCCCTTTTTATTCAGGGATTTGTGATTAATATTTAATTGGAGCACAGTGGTTAAATGCAGTATTGCAGGCAAACTCTGCTCACAGCCTGGAGTTGGAACCTGCTGGGGCTCAAGGCTGACTCAACCTTCCATTCTGCTGAGGTCGGTAAAATGAGGACCCAAATACATATTGGGGGCAATATGTAAATAATGCATCTACATTGTAAACTGCCCTGAGAGTGCTGTAAAGCGCTATGGGGTGGGGTGAGGTTAAAGGTAAAGATTCCCCTCGCACATATGTGCCAGTCATTCCTGACTCTAGGGGGCAGTGCTCATCTCCATTTCAAAGCCGAAGAGCCAGCGCTGTCCGAAGACCTCTCCGTGGTCATGGGGATGCTGAAGGTGCACAGAACACTATTACCTTCCCACCAAAGGTGGTTCCTATTTTTTCTACTTGCATTTTTACATGCTTTCGAACTGTTAGGTTGGCAGAAACTGGGACAAATAACGGGAGCTCACTCCATTATGGGGCGCTAGGGATTTGAACCGCCGAACTGCTGACCTTTCTGATCGACAAGCTCAACATCTTAGCCACTGAGCCATCACGTCCCTATTGGGAGTGGGTATATAAATCTAAATATAATTGCTATTGTTATTTACTACTCCAAGAGCCTTGGTGAACTTTCTTCCCCACCAGACACATTGTGTATACTCAAAAATGTATGCTTCACAGCACTGACCATTCATATTACAACGTGTTTCAGAACAGAACTGAATTAAATAACAAATACATTATATACTGCACAAAACCTGGCTATACTTCTGTAGGATAGATACTGAATTTTACTGCACAAAACCTGGCTATACTTCTGTAGGATAGATACTGTTTAGTGGATTCATACTTCATAAGATCTGCCACATCTAAACTGAATGAAGAACTGGTGGGGTGTCTTACCTGAATTCAGACTGAGTCTTGTTCAGCAAGCCTTGACACAAAACAACCTTCATAAGAAGGTGATACCCAGCAGTTGGGGTCTTTTCCAGGTTGCCTCCTCTTTCGGGGGCATTTCTGCTGGGATGCTATGCAAAGATAGCCAGGCAGAGACAACCTGAGAAAGCTCTCAGAGGAATTGCACTGAGTTTACTGCATTTGCCTCCACTGTTTGAGCATTGTTGTGCTTGTGCCACCAGTTCTCTGCAAAAGCCCCTTTCCCCATTGTGCACAACCATACGGTGTAACACAGAGATGCCTAAGGTTCCTGCAATATAATGCAATGCAGCCTGCTCAGAGAATGGGGAAAGATTTTATATCAGGGGAGCCAGATAGAGTGCTGTTATACATCCTCCTACTAGTTGGATCATAGCTGTCCTAGTTTTACAGACATCCATGAACTGAAGGGAACAAATGCAGATGTAATGGAAAAAGGAAGATGGGGGCAAGGAACCTGTGTTCTTAGGTGAACATACTGTTTTTTTTTAAAAAGAATGTTGCTGCTTTTCTGAAAATATGAATTTAAGGCCAGCAAAAGGTGAACTAAGATGAAGAACAGAGTTCTAGTTAAATATATCGTGACCCGTCAAAACCGCAGTAGACAAAAGCGTGCTCGACGAAAGCGCGTACCTGACGTCATCAGCAACGCGACAAAAAAAATTAAAAATAAATTAAATTAAAATAAAATTACAGCAAGCCGATTCACATAAAGGTAAGGGTTAGGTTTAGGGTTAGGGTTAGGGTTAGGTTAAGGGTTAGGGTTAGGTTTAGGGTTACGTTAAGCATTAGGGTTAGGGTTAGCGTTAGGTTAAGGGTTAGCGTTAGGTTTAGCGTTAGGTTAAGGGTTAGGTTTAGGGTTAGGTTTAGGGTTAGGTTAAGGGTTAGGTTTAGGGTTAGGTTTAGGGTTAGGTTTGGGGGGGTTAGGGTAAGGTTTTCGCTTTAATTTTAAATTTACCGCTCACAGCGCGATGTATTTGTCGCGCTGTGATGACATCACGTACGTGCTTTCATCGAGCGCGCTTTTGTCTACCGCGGTTTTGTGGTAGTACCAAATATATATATATATTACAACTGGGTCTTTTTATGGATTGTACATTGCTTTGGGAAACAAAATGGGTTCATCTAGAAAGATTCACTAAGCTAAAACAGATTTTTTTTTTAAAAAAGAACATCTGATAGCAGCTATTTTCTCCACTACTGCTACAATGTCTATGGAGATTCTCAGCCATCCAGGTCATGGTTTATCCCAAAGGTGTTTTTTCAAGAGGCAACTGGACTTTCTGTTTTTTCTTTGAAGACGTTTCGCTTCTTATCCAAGAAGCCGAAGAAGCTTCTTGCATGAGAAGCGAAACGTCTTCAAAGAAAAACCAGAAAGTCCAGTTGCCTCTTGAAAAAGCACCTTTGGGACTACTGCTACAATCTATTTTCCTTCCTTTTCCACATTAGGATGAGGAGGTTTCTAAATTGTTTTAGCAGATAGCTCTATTTTGTTGATTATTGTGAAGTTGCCAGGCACAGTTGTCACAGAGGACTCCTCGGAAGGAGGAAAGGAGATGGGAAAGGTAAACGTCCTTAGCCAATGGACATAAAACACACAAGAGTCTGAAATTCTAATCTCTGGGACACCGGGAGTTCTAGTCTTGCTTTAGGCACAAAGCCATTCGGGTGACCTTGGGCTATTCACTTTCTCCCAACTCTAGGAAGGAAGCAATGGCAACCCACTGCTGAAAAACCTTGCCCAGAAAACTGAAGGCACTTCTCAGGAGTTAAAAACTGACTCAAAGGCACATACACACAAAGCTGGGAATGATTGAAGAATCCGTATTGAATCTTCTTTAAGATAATTTTTCTTCCGGTGTGACCATTACTCAGATCGTCTATTCTCCCAAGGGATTAATTAGTACTTGAATTGATGAAACAAACTCGAGGTCTGTGAAATAATGTATAAAGCTTCTGAGTCTAGAGATAAGCAGGAGCTCTTGAAATGTCTCACATTAATGGCTGTATCAAAATACCTGGGGATAGCCTCTACAAATGTAGTCCCTTTCAGATTGGAAGGATTCAGTACAGTAATGGAACTGCAGCTCTCAGAACTGCTAACCAATTGAAATCATATTATGAAATATGCATTTTGTGAAATTGGCAGTAATGCAAAGTAAGTCAGCTTGTGGATAAGGTCCACGAGCCTCCCATATTCTCAAAATTTCAACAGCAGTGCTTAACGGGTGGGCTTCAAAAGTTTCAGCAACAGGTTCTCTGCCCAGTTGCTGGGTGGGCGTGGCCATGATGGGCGTGGCCTAGTCAGCCTCCTGTACCACGGGTGGGGGTGGGGGGCATTTTCATGTTTCCCAGGCTCCCCGAGGTTTTCCTCAGCCTTCCGGAACTTCAGGAGGCCCATGTTCCTTTCTCCCTGAGCTTCTGCACACGGGCCCTGCACTTACCTCACATCCAAAATGTGCTGCGTGGAGACTCCTGGGAGGGGTGGGGTGGGAGGGGCAGGGTGGGGTGGAGTGAGCAGGGCCAGCCAGGGGTGGGATTTGGAGGTTCTCCGAACTGCTCATAACATTAGCTATGGGTTCTCCCGAACCCAGCCGAACCTGTAGCAGCTCACCCCTAGTGCTTACCCTAGTTTAATTTTTTTGAGGATGAGATCACTGGAAATGTAAACTGTTTCTGTACATTTGAGTTTATTTAGAACTATATTTCTACCCTATATAAACTCCTCCCTAAAAATCCCTTTCAGAACACTTTTCTCTGCTACCTTCTCTCAGAGCCGAGGTGGCGCAGTGGTTAGAGTGCAGTACTGCAGGCTACTTCAGCTGACTGCTAGTTCGGCAGTTCGGCTGTTCAAATCTCACCGGCTCAGGGTTGACTCAGCCTTCCATCCTTCCGAGGTGGGTAAAATGAGGACCTGGTTTGTTGGGGTGATATGCTGACTCTGTAAACCGGCTAGAGAGGGCTGAAAGCCCTATGAAGCGGTATATAAGTCTAACTGCTATTGCTATTGCTATTGCTATTGCTATGTGATCCTCACTGCATTTATTAAAGTGATTTATTTTTTCCTTTACACTTTTCTGGCTTCCTCCACCATGTCTAAAGAGAGGTAGAAGAAGATACCATCTCTCCCTGCCTTCCACCCCATGGCTGTCCTTCCATTCAGAATATTCCAGAAAAGTCATCTACATATGATTTTCTATCACTGAGTGACCTCTTAAATATTGTGGCTCTTTGACATTACTTTGTCCAGTCCCAAATTCAAATCCATTATTGTTTCAGGCAAGCCCTGACTAGTGCAAGTATGTCTCATGACAATGCCCCAGCAATGCTGTAAAATATTCCTATATTTTATTTATTCATATTCGTTTATCAAATGGATACAGCCTTCTTTGTATCTCACAAAAAAAATGACTCTGGGCAGCACACAACAATTAATTAAAACAATCAATATATTAAAACAATCACTATTAAAATATAAAAAACAACCCAGCCACAAGAGAGAGTGAATGTCAATCACAATAAGGGAGCCATCTTAAAAGTTCACATCCAGGCCTGGTGATATAACCAGGTTTTGGAGGACTAGACAAGACTAGACTAGACTGACTAGACTTGACTTGACTTGACTTGACTTGACTTGACTTGACTTGACTTGACTAGACTAGACTAGACTTGACTTGACTTGACTTGACTAGACTAGATTAGACTAGACTAGACTAGACTAGACTGGACTAGATTAGACTAAACTAGAAAAGAAATTTGGAAGGGATCTTGGAGGTCTTCTAGTCCAACCCCCTCCTCAGGCGGGAAACCTATAGAACATCAATAGGGATAGAGCTAATCTCACTTTGGTTGGCAGGAGAGAAAAGTTCCACAGTATGGGCACCATGGCAGAGATAACTTATATCAAATGTAAGTCTCTAGTAGATAATACCCACAACATGCCTTCTCTGCCAGTCTGCTAATGGGACTGGCTGATGTAATCAAGGAGAGGCAGTCCATCAGATAACCTGGTCCCCATGCTATGAAAGGAGTTAAAAATTAAAACCAGCATGTTGAACTGGACCCAAAAGCAAACTGGCAACCAATGCAGCTCAGTATATACTGAGATAAGCAACCCCTGGCCTATAGGCACCCTGTTTCTCTGCAGGCCCTATATATTACCATGCTGAATATGAGTGACAAAGTTTAAAGAGTCAATGCCATGATTTGCCACTTATTTTTTCTCACAACATGCAGTATGTAAGCCTTGTTAAACCGTAGTTTAGTACATCAAAAAACGAGCAAAAGCCAATATGCTGAAAGCCCATCAGCACTTAAAAAAATTGTAGCTTTGCCCACTGTTGATGACGTCCTTCTAGCTTTGATCACTCAGTACATAGAAAGAAGGACAGTTCCACCCATTAAAATGTTGACTGTTCCTGTACAGCTGTATTCCTCCCTAAACAGATGCAAAAAGATTCTAGGCACTCAATGCACTCAATTGACGCGCTGAATTGGTTCCCAACATAAAGATGCGCTAAAAATTCTACAATGGCATGTTGCATTCGTACGTTTAAAATGCCTCTTAATTACACGGCAGAGTTTGTGTCCTAGCAGTAGCGTAATTAGAATGAATGGAGAGGAAGCAGCTGCTTTAGGAAATACGGGCCTGTTCAGCAACCCCCTTGGTACCCACACTTTGCCTGTGCCTTTATGTGCAGACGTAGAGAGGAAGGAAAATGACCTTGTCAGAGATAGGCAAAATTTGTTACCAAAGCCACAGAAAACAGATCTGAAGTCCAAAGTCCGAAAGCCTGCAAGGTTTAAAATATGTACTTGTTTTGTCATTTAAGCCACCCTTCACTTTCCAATCCAGAAAAGTGGTCCAAACCAGTGGTGGGGTCCGGCCGGTATGGCCGTACCGGTAGTAGCCGGGAGCAGCTGACAGCCTTCCGGTATGGCCCACTTGCCCACCCGCGTTTTCTATGCCTGTTTTTAAAGCAATCAATCAATTGCCACACATGCAGAGCGTGTGGCACCTGTGGGATCTCCAACAAGCAGCTGCGTGTCACAGGGGCAGTGGAGTGCACATGTGTGTGCAGCGTGCATGCACAAGCAGAACGCCCAGCCCCGTGAACATTTACTGATAATGACATAGAGAGGAACCCACCACTGGTCCAAACCATTTGGCCTCACCCACCCAATCTATCTATATATATGGCTGTGTGTGTGTGTGTGTGTGTGTGTGTGTGTGTGTGTGTGTTCCAGCATAACTCTGGAACGCCTTGAGCAATTTCAACCAAACTTGGTATACACATATTACTTACCCTTGGGAAACAAATACTGTGAGGGGTAAGACATCCCTGACACCCCTCAGGGTGTGTGTTCTGTTAAGATACAGCCTGTTGTGCCTTAAATGACTTCTACCGTACTGCCTTAAAATGGCTTCTACTGTACAGCACTGTGGAGTTGCCATGGTAATGGCTTCACAATACTCTACAAGGGGACTCCCTCTGGTAAGGGGGAAAATCCAACATTACAAATTGCAGTGATGTTCATGGAAAGAGGGTTGGGATAAATAAATACCCAGGCAGTGCAAGGTTATCAGCTAATCTTAATAACAAAACATACCCTCAAAAAAGCACTATGGTTGACTCACTATAATAGGCCCTATCTCTACCATTAAAGTATAAACAGTCAGATACTGAATCCAAAATAAATCGCCCTGGAATATAATTTTCAACTAATTGGGAATTTATTGATTATTTATTTATTTGGGTTTTTGGTGTCATTGTTATGTTGAATAGCCTTAAAAAACCCATATCCCTTCCTTCTGTTTTTAGTGTACCAAATCCAATGGGGTGCTTAGCTACCCACCATCAAATAAACCTCCAAGCTCACTTTGCCAAGTCCACTTCATGTCAAATTCACGGCTGCTTGGCTTTTCAATATCAAATGTTTAGTTTGAACAGATTTGAAATTTAATTGAAGAAAAGATTCAAAACACTTTTGGCTACTTCATTTCAGCAGAACTGGATGAGAAGAGACGGGGTAGTCTATCCTAACTGTGCTGTCCCAACAGTATATAGCTAATTTAAGAATTAGAAGCTGTCTCCTTTAAGCAAGTATCTCATGGGAAATGTAACTACCTTATGGGAAATGTAGTCCCATAACATGTGACCACATCTGTGCTCCCTGATTGGGCAGTGGGGTATTTTGCCCGGGAAATTGTTTTATTACTGCGCACTCACTGAATCGCCATCAGCACAATCAGAAGCAGCTTTGCACCAGCGGCATGGGTTAGAGGAATTAATGTCTTTTTACACTACGTGATGGGACAGATCAGGGAAAGTCAGAAGAATCTTAACACTGAACTGTAAGTTTTGCTATTAAGGATTCCTGATAATAAACGTGATCTGAAAGATATTCCCAAGCGTGGAGTTAACTGGCTGCCCAAGCAGAACCTCATTGCCCGGGGCAGAACACTAACCTTCTATGGTAGTAGTAGATACTAACATTGCCTGATTGCAGCTGGACACCTTTAAGGGCAAAGGCATAATCATAATACATTTTTGAAATAGTCCCTCTGCACCTCTTTTGAAACTAGAGCTAGCAAGGATGAGCATTTACAATGACAGCGCAGCAATCACCAGATTGTCCAATAGACAGCCTAAATTACTCTGAATCAAGGCAGAAAGTGTCCTACTTGTACTTAAAAATTAAATTGTTCAAAATCTATTAAAAAGTAAGATTAAAGAATAAACCTTCCTCCGGGCTACTTAGTTTTCCAAGCGCTGACTACTCTTTCCCCAGTTTTGTGTGCACCAAATTTTGAGTCGGTGCCAGAAATACCAGTCCACCTATTCTCCAAATGTCCTTCTCAGCCCCTCTCACCAACAGGTGTCTCTGGGCAACATCTGTTTCAATTCAACACCTCAAGTCACTTGAGAGTCTTGAGTCAAAGGAGCAATTTGATCAAACGTCCTGTACATTCAAAATATCATACCACTCCACCGAACACCAGCTGTCGTACAAAGAGGCACATACTTTTCACCTGCAAGCCCTGGCTGAATAGCAGGCAAGACAATAAAATATGGAAAATGAAACAGAAAGCAAAGTTTGTTACTGTGATGGTGAACATATAACACGCCTGCCAGAGATGGCACACAGCGTTGTCTCTGTGAGCATGCGAGCTGTCACCCCAACTCAACTCTGCCGTGCATACGTGCACGCTTTCCACCAGCCAGCTGGTCTTCGGTCTCTGCCAAGTATGTATGGGAGGCAAGGCGCATGCGGGGGGGGCAGGGAGCATGCAGAGGACATGGGCACATGCATGGGGGCACATATGCATGTGCAGGGGGGGTGGGGCACATGCACAAGGGCCACATATGCATTGCACTTGGGGGGTTCGTGTGCCCGTGCACCCTTTGGGCACTTGGTCTGGAAAAAGTTAGCCATCACTGGTCTAATGCATGGTAGAGCAATCAAAATTGCCTGCAGGTCTTGGTCTTAATCCTCTCTTCAATGTACAGTTGCCAAACTACAATGGAGCCCTCTCTCCCCATCTTATATTGGATCTTATATGACTATTATGAGAATATGATCTTAGTGGCTCCCAGAATAACTTTTTTTTAGATTTCCAAAAACATGCAAAACAACTTTTTTGATCAAATTGGGTGCTTTAACTGTGGCACACATCCATTCTGTGGGAGAAAGACTCTTAATGTTCTCCCCTTGAGATGAAGCACTGTGTCGAAGCAGAAGAATTTACTTTCATCTCATGGTTTGGTTTTGGAGTATAATGATTCAAGGCTGTGGCTGTATCCAGGAATGATAAATTAAGCTTTCAAAAGAGGGGGCAAAATGTAATTCCAACCTAATTCCAGAACTTCTGGGTATCACCCTATGCATTTTATAGACAGCATCATGTTCTAATTTTCTTTCTCCCGCATGTAAAATCAGCTTTGCAGTTGTGAACAAATAATTCCCACTTTCCTCTCTGAAGGAGAAAAATAAATGTTATATTAGCTGTTTGAAATTTGAGAGCACAAGGTTGAGGAGATCTGGGTGAAAGCAGGTGAATAGCAAGTGAAAGACTTGCGTGATGTAAATAATAGAATAACAGAGTTGGAAGGGACCTTAGAGGTCTTCTAATCCAACCACTCCACCCCCGACTTAAGCAGGAAACCCTATACTATTCTGGAGAAATGTTTGTTCAAGCTCTTCTTTAAAAAAAAACTCCAGTGATGGAACACCCACAAGTTCTGTAGACAGAAGTTACAATACAAGTCTTTCGGTAAGTAAGGCAGATCAACACATATGAATAATATATGCCTGTCACAGGAAATTTAGTATATTTCTCCATACCTTTGCTTCTTTGCAATTCATCTGAGCTTGAGCCATGTCCCTACATTAATTCATACACAGTCATTTGTTTCATAAACCTGTCACCTCTGTCTACTCAACCACATCTTTCTCAAATGTTGCCCTTCTTCTCAACCCATTCAATCTTCATCAGCTATCTATGATTTAATTACATCTTCTTGTGTACTGGACATTCCCTTTTCTACTCAATTCCTTTAGTAGCTACTCATTCTTGATCTCATCAGTTCTTCTTTTACCACACATATTTTGAAATTACATCCATTCTGACTGCCCTGAACCTTTCCTCTTTTCCAGATATACCCGTCACTCATTTCCATGTCACAAAGTTGATAGAAACTGGTGTCAAACAAGCTACACAGATATGTCTTAAGCAAACCAGACCTTTTATCACCATCTAAACCCACAGTCTTATTGTTTCAACATTTTCATAACATTTATGATTTCCTTTAGTCAGTTTTTGAACACTTAAAAAATATATAGCATTGTGTCAGTTCTAGTTTCCGGCATATTGCTGTTATTCTCAATAATTCCCCAGAATACTACTTTGTCCTGTCACTTTAATCTCAACTCATTTCATGATTTTTATTTATTTATTTAAATGTATTGGTTGCCCAACTCCGTTTTAATTCCACTCCCACTGCTGTGTGCTCTTTGTTCAGCCCTCTTTCCTATTTCCACAGCAATTGTTTAAATGGCCTGTTTACATTTTCATTCAAACCACTCTGCATTTTCTCTCTTTTAATCACTCCTTGCCTTCTTTGAATACATTCTTTGGATCTATCTTTCCCCCTCTATTCTTATTATATAATCTTTCTGACTTTTTTTCTAATGCAGCAGGCACTTTTCTGCAGCAGTCATTTCAATATATGCATTTCTCCCCTCGGCCAGTTTTTTCCACTTCATCATTTTACCAAGCAGCCTTTTTCATACTTCTCATCACTTGAATGTTTTGCCTCTGCCTTTGCCTTTTTGCTTTAGCCTCTGCCTTTGCTGTTCTCATTTTCATTGTCATTGCCGTTGCCATTGCCTACCCTTCCCTTCCCTTTTCCCGCCCAGTTTATACACACTTCTGTTGTATCCTATTGATGAAAGAAATGTCCTTCTGGGTTCAGCTCCAAGTGGGGAAAAAGACACTGGAGACATGGAGGCTCCTTGGAAAGATGGTTTATTGTTGGACAGGGCCACATTGCTTGAGCCCTGAACAGAAAAGGTGATCACAGGCTTCAATATTGGTGGAGAAGAAGAGAAGGGGTGAAGGAGGGGCTTGCTAGGCTTTTTATAACCTGTTCAGTCCCACCTCTCTGTTTCCTGTTCCTGTGTAAGAAATGTATTCTGATTGGTTGTCAGACTCCCATGGGGCCATGCAGGGGCTACTCTCTAGGCTGTGTTTTGAATCCAGGTATGGATGACGTCTCAGATGCTATGTGGAGAGTTGAGTAACTTTCCAATATCCCTTTCCCCTGCAGCTGCAGTGGAGAAGTCTTTATTATGTAAAGTGGGCTAGCCTGGCCTTCTCAATGGCCTATTGACAAAGTGGGGATGGGCAGGAAGCTACAGGCAACTATTCTGTCTTTTAAAACATGTTTCTTTCTTTTCACATCCAGAGAAATATTCTGCCTTTTCAATATTTCCTAGGATATTTCATTTTTTCTGGGAGAGGGCTGGATGATAACTTCCCACACTATAATATACAGTAATTGTTTTCCCTCTATTCCAAGTTGCTTCCATACCATTTTTCTTGCAACTCCCTTCCATTCATTCTTTTGGGAGATCATCTTTCTTTCCTTATACTTGTTCATACAGGACTCCTACTTCTTCTTCCTGCAGTTGTTCTGTTTAAGTCTTGTTTCCTTCACAGTTTTTGTTTTCTTCTAATCTAATCTTCTTCTAATCTAAGTAGTCCTCGCACTACTACAAATGGCTTGTGCTACATTCAGAACTTTTCTGCACTTGTGTATTCTACACAGATTGCAAAACAAACTGTTGTCATTACATCTGCATGCTTTCAGTACTGTTTGTGCAAATTGTATAACAATTATTTTAACAATATGTTGTCACAACAGATATAATGGGAGAGGAGGAGGTTATATGTTCCTTAAGAATGCTTCCAGGCTGGGAACATGAAAAAGATGGCAAAGCTTTATATGGGAGAAATTGATTGGTTGATTGTGTTCATCCAGTTAATTGCTGAGTATTAGTGACTAGCCAGATATATGTGTTGATGTTGGCTGTTTATAGTGTGAGCGCTTCTCTTTATCTGGGCAAGTCTTTCTAAATTTTGTTTGATATTTTTTTATGTCCAATTTGTGTAAATCATTAGGATTCAGTTTTGATCTGGATGGTGCATAAATATTATGAATGAATATCATAATGCAATTTATGCAACTTAGACCCAAGGAGCCCAAAAAATTAAAATAGGAAAAACAATTTATTTTAAGTATTTGTACCTTGCATTTGTCACAGTCAAAACACTGATACAAAGCTAGTAAAAAAATGACAGATAAAAATAGTTATATCAAGATAGTGGCAGTAGTTGGAAAAATATTTCTCAACCAGAGGAAATAAATGGCACAGGAAGGAATCAGGGGAAATATAACTATCAAGAAGATGTAGTTATCATTTCAATCTAGTTATCATTTACCATATTTTTCAGAGTATAAGATGCTCCAAAGTATAAGACGCACCTAGCTTTTGGGGAGGAAAAGAAGGGGGTGGGAAATCTGGTTCCACCACAAAACCGCGTTCAACTAAAGCACACTCGACGAAACCGCGTAGCTGACGTCATCACAGGGCGACAACAGCGCAGAGACAGAAGCACGCTGTAAACGCTAAACCTAAAATTAACCCCTAAACCTAAACCTAACCCCCCTAAACCTAATCCTAAACCTAACCCTAAACCTAACCCTTAACCTAACCCTAAACCTAACCCTAAACCTAACCCTTAACCTAACCCTAAACCTAATCCTAACCCCTAACCTAACCCTAAACCTAACCCTAACCCTTAACCTAACCCTAAACCTAACCCTAACCCTTAACCTAACCCTAAAGCTAACCCTAAAGCTAACCCTAAAGCTAACCCTTACCTTAACTTGAATCGGCTTGCTTTCAAAGCGCTATTTAAAGCGCCCTTCTTTCTCCGCGCTCGCTGTTGTCACCCTGTTGATGACGTCAGCGACGCGGTTTAATCGGGTGCGCTTTAATCGAGCGCGGTTTTCTCGTGCCACGGGGAAATCTGCCTCTGCCTCCCAGCAATTTGCCTCCTTGCAGCAAACAGCAAACAGTACAGATGATATACAGTTTGTGGTGTTACATTTCAGACTATACTTGTGCAGATATTGTTAAAAGTGATATGGCTTTCTGGAAATATATGTTATTCTCTGCTATTTAAAAGAAGATACACTAGCACTGGACCTCTTCAGATCAAGCATTTATTTTTTAAAAGCTTCTTCATTTTGTTGTCTAGAACAATAATAAAGCAGTCTTTAAAAATAAGTCTAATAATTTGAACATTTTGTAGGCATTTATATTGACTTACCTCCTGGCAGCAAATAGCAAACAGCCTGTTTCAGTTTAGCCTGGTTAGCTCAAGAAAAAAAAATCTGTCTCTTCCTCCCAGCAATTTGCCTCCTTGCAGCAAACAGAAAACAACCCTTTTCACTTTCAATTTCAGTTTCAGCACGCGCCTCCCGATGATCAGCTGTTTCAGGCTGTAGGGAGTGCCAGAGCTTATTACTGCCTCCAAAGCCCCATTTTCCCCATTTGCTGCAAAGTGGTAAATTGCTGGGAGGCAGAGGCCAAAGGGTGGGGGCTGGCGGGTGGGTGGGGCTACATTTGGTGTATAAGATGCACCCAAATTTTCACCCTCTTCTGGGGGGGGGGGGAGTGTGACTTATACTTTGAAAAATACGGTATTCAAATGCTCAGAATAGAGCATTTCCAAAGACATCTAGCCCATAAGTAGAACGGCATCTTTTGAGACATGTCTTCAGATGCCCTGGTCTCAAGGAGAATGGGTTACTAAACATCACAGCATCAATACACTGAATTATCCTCCAGTTATCAGACTTGTTATGACATTTGGAAAAGAAAATTCTAACTAACTAGTTTTGGGAGGTTTTGGACATTTAATCATCCTTGTCCATTAAATTATCCTTATCCTTTAACTTTATTCCTTAATCAAATAAATATTGGATGACTAATTAAAATTGAATACATTTATTGTATTTAAATATTTGATTTACCCCTTTTCCTTAAAATTGTGGCTTCTTATATTACATCACTGTTAGTCTCATTTTATAGAACAGAACCAAAAGAGTACCTTAACTCAAGTTAAAGAAAATCATGAGTCTATAAGGTAAAGGTTCCCCTCGCACATATGTGCTAGTTGTTCCTGGCTCTAGGGGGCGGTGCCCATCTCCATTTCAAAGCCGAAGAGCCAGCACTGTCCGAAGATGTCTCCATGCCATGTGGCCGGCATGACTCAACACCAAAGGCGCACGGAGCGCTGTTACCTTCCCACCAAAGGTGGTTCCTATTCTTTCTACTTGCATTTTTACTTGCTTTCAAACTGCTAGGTTGGCAGAAGCTGGGACAAGTACCGGGAACTCACTCCATTACACGGCATTAGGGATTTGAACCCCCAAACTGCCAACCTTTCTGATCGACAAGCTCAACGTCTTTGCCATTGATCTACCACATTCCTTTTATGAGTCTATACAAGCAGATATATAATTTTGTGAACCATGCATTATTTTCCTATATTTCTTTCACCCATAATTTGCAACTTATTGTACTTCAACAAAGACATTGTTGCCATTAATTTGTGTCTGAACACTTAATTTAGGATTGGCAATATGGTTACCAAAGAACAAGAACATCAGTGGAGGTGCCAGGACAGCAACAAACGTTGAAAGTTTATTAAGAAATTGTCTCTAAATATACTCAGAGCACCAGCGGCCTGTCCTTAATCTGCCAGATGAGCCCAAACAGCAAGGATGGTCTCTAGAATTGGACTAAAAAAGGAGCTACTTTCATTGGACAAGTTTTATAACCCTGTAACCGCACTTTCCCTCTGCACACCCAGGAAAATTAGATAAGAGTGGCACAGTGGTTAGAATGCAGTATTGCAGGGTAACTCTGCCCACAGCCAGGAGTTTGATTCTGACTGACTCAAGGTTGACTCAGCCTTCAATCCATCTGGGGTCAGTAAAATGAGGACTCCGCTGGTGCTCTTGTTGGAGGGCAATATGCAGACACTGTAAACCATTCAGAGAATGCTGTGGAGCACTATGGAACAGTAAGGTAAAGGTAAAGGTTCCCCTCGCACATATGTGCTAGTTGTTCCCGACTCTAGGGGGCAGTGTTCATTTCCGTTTCAAAGCCAAAGAGCCGGTGCTGTCCGAAGACATCTCCAGGGCATGATTAAATGGCAAAGGTGCATGGAACGCTTTTACCTTCCCACCAAAGGTTGTTCCTATTTTTCTACTTGCATTTTTACGTGCTTTTGAACTGCTAGGTTAACAGAAGCTGGGACAAGTAATGGGACCTCACTCCGTTACGCAGTGCTAGGGATTCGAGCCACCAAACTGTTGACCTTTCTGATAGACAAGCTCAGCATCTTAGTCACTGAGCCACTGCGTCCCTATGGAGCAGTATATAAGTCTAAATGCTATTGCTATATTAATGAGGATTAAATGTCTAGCAGGCTTGGTGCATGCTATAACATTGGGCGTCTGCTACAGCAAAAGAGGGAAATAATTATCTGATTGGAGTTAGACTAGAGTTTCATAACCTCAGTGACTTTCAGATATAGGGACTTCAAGTCTCAGAATTCCCCAGCCAGTAAGGCTAGGAAATTCTGGGAGTTGAAGTCCACAAAGTTGCTGACGTTGAGAAACACAGGGTTAAAGTAAAAAGTTTGTTATCGTACAAGTTGTAAATGGGAAGAGCTTGCTTGTCCAAGCATCCTCTCTTCCAAGTGTTAATTGAAAAATGCAAGTCAGTCTCAGGACAGGCAGGGTTTCTGCTGTATGTGCACTGTTCGTACTTTTAAGACTCTTTTTAAAAAAATGCCGAATTGGAACTGGCTTGGAGAGTGGGTGGGATTTTGATTTCAGATAAATTCCCTTGCAAAAAAATAACACAGAACACGGTCAGGAGCCTGTGCATTAGATAATCTGAACGGCCGTCATTATCTGAGTAAAGTAAGTAATTCGGCCTGATAATTTGTTTGAAAAACAAGGCAAGACCTAAGAATGATTTAAGATGGATGTGCCAGTTCAGATCCAGTCACACAAAAGAGAAGATAAGAGAAAGGTATCTTCCCCCGCAGATCAGAGACAGTGGAGAGGATGCAATTTTCTTTTTTTGAATAGTTTCATGTCAGGACTGTTTGAGATTCACTCTTTTATAATTAGCCAAAGGTTTTCAGTGGGTGCAGATTTTGACTGGCCTTCTCAGGAAATGCTATTTGCAATGATTGTGCCCTCTCTGGTCTCTTGTATGATTAATTGGTTCATATCCTGAACCACACAATGCAGCCAGTGTTATGTAGGGGATGAGAATGCCTTAGACTGGAACAAGGTCAGTGATTCATACATTACAAAACTGTATCTTGTCATAGTAATGGATCTGAGGGTCTATTGGTGAGCAAGGCAATACAGTTCCCAGTATGATTTATGTCTATAGAAGCCGACTCGGGGCCCGGGAAAAAAAATGAAGCCAAATATTTATTTTGTTGAAAAATCGTCAAACTTTTGGACTCCAACCTACAGTCTATTACAGGAGTCAGGCCTCTTAGCTCATTCCTATGTCATCCAAATCCACTTTATCTTTTTATTCTTCTGTCCATTTTAGTACATGAAAAGAAAAAATGGAATTTTAAAAATGCCATCTGCGTTTACATTCTGGAGAGGCTGATTTCCTTGAAAGCTAACCATGGTTGCTTGATGAAAGGAATCAACTATGGAGTTCAAAAGAAATGCAATCCCAATATATATCCAAAGATCAGTCTTTCCAAATGCCACACTGCAGGGGTGAAATCCAGCAGGTCCTGAAAGGTTCTGGAGAACTGGTAGCGGAAATTTTGAGTAGTTCGGAGAACTGGCAAATGCCACCTCTGGCTGGCCCCAGAGTGGGGTTGGAATGGAGATTTTGCAGTATCCTTCCCCTGCCATGCCTACCAAGCAATGCCCACCAAGCCACACCATGCCCACCAAGACAGAATTGGTAGTAAAAAAAAATTGAATTTCACCACTGCCACACTGGCTGGGAATTTCCTGAGTTGTAGTCGGATACATTTGCAAGGTTCCAGTGCAGGGAAGTCCAAGAGTACAGTACCAGGAAATCACCAGACAGACAATTCTTGCTTCCATTCCATATCCTGTAATTCCAGAATATGTTATACTTGGTTTTGGCTTATCACATAATGTGAAACAAGCCACTGTGGTTAACAAATCATGGTCAATAACTTGGTACAATAACCCTGCCTGGGTTGGGACATATGTATCAAATTAACACGCTTTGTTAACACACTTAACACAGACCTGGGTATGCAATGTGCAAATCCAGTCTGTGGCTGGGTTTTCACAGCATGCCTAATCAGGTCAGTTTGCACGAAACGTAAAGGCAGAGAATGAATACATTCAGTATCCAAGTGAAATATGTTATGTAAGTGCAGTCATTTTATACTGAAGTTTCTTTATTAACTGATTGTCAAAAAGTTTTGGGTATTATAACACTGATATCCATCCCGGAGGACTTCATAATGTTCTGACCCTGCTGACTGATTTTTGTACATTGAACTAAGGCAAAATATTTCATGTTTACAACTTGTTGAATTTTCTGTAATTGACTGGATTCTCACAACACACTACACTATAACCTAACAAACTATATTATGGATTAATGAGATATGCAAATATAAGGAAGAAAGAACATGGATCTATTTTTTCAGAGCCTGGGAGAGAGTGGGAAGTGGAGGAAGAACAAATAATTTCTTAATTTAAGATAAATTCATGGGCCTTTTATGCTTCACAAATTAGACTTCAAGTTAGACTTCCAAAGACCCTGGTTTCTTGTCTGCATTGGGATCTCTAATACACCATTAATGTCTGACACCATAGGAAAAATTACAGGAAAAAAAATTTAATAGCTTAGGAGGCCTCATTGTCATGCAGTTCACGTACCAATTTGTAATTCATAAATTATGAGTCTGCCCAAGCTACTAATTCATGGTTGTGATTATTTAAAGGTGGTCCCTTTTTTTTGGAACTCACTTTCTGGATTTATAGTTTTTCAGCTGAAATTTCAATTTTCCCAACGAAACCAGGCAGAGTGCATTGCTGGGTATGTAGTGAGGGTATGGGTGGGTTTCAGTAATACATAATAATAAGATCCAAGATGTATCAAAAAAAACAATAATGGCAATAATAATAATAATAGCAAAACATAGTAGGAATAATCATTATTTCTACACTGTAAATAGGGATTTTCAGAGTTAGCCAATTCAAGGTAGACTGCTCCAAGCTCAATTGCAGAAAATATGACTTCAGCAACAGAGTGGTTAATCCTGGAATGCACTACCTGACTCTGTTGTTACATCCTCAAACCCCCATAACTTTAATCTTAAACGATCTAGCATGGACCTTACCCCTTTCGTAAGAGATCTGTAAGGGGGAGGGGGCTGCGTAAGCGCACCAGTGTGCCTATCATCCATAGATTGGATTCAATTTTTTTTTACTACTGGTTCTGTGGCCATGGCTTGGTGGTCATGGTGTGGCTTGGTGGGCGTGGCAAGGGAAGGATACTGTAAAATCTCCAGTCCCTCCTGAACAGCGGGGACTCGGGAGGCAGACAATAGATGGGGGGGGGCAGTCAGAGGTGGCATTTACCAGTTCTTTAAACTACTCAAAATGTCCATTGCTAGTTCTCCAGAAGTGGTCAGAACCTGCTGAATACCGCCTCTGCTACTGTCCCTGTCCTACTGTCCCTATTTATCTGTACTCATTTCCTTTGTTCATGCCCATGTTTATACTTAAACCTGTTATCTTGTACATGTTTGACAAACTAAATAAATAAAAATAAATAAAGAACTGTATTTGCCAACTAGTTTTAGAATGTCAAAAAAGTTTGTATGGTGGGATGGGCATGGTGAATCATTTTTTCCCCAGTTCCATCCAGAATTTAGGGATAAAAGATCCAGGGGAATTCTTCTCTCTTCCCATCACCTCTGGCTAGGATGTCTGAAACATCCTTTTTTTTTCATTTCCCCCTACATTAAAAAAATAATATTGTGAGCAGAAAGACAATGTAGCAGGATCAGTTAGAATGTCTCACCCTGTTGTGACTTTTACTGTCAAGGAATTTGTCTGAGGTACCCTCCCCTTCCCATTTACCTGTATTCTTAAATACTATATTTAATTGTACCACATGTATCTCTATCACCTGTACCAATAATCAGTTATTAGTAGTCATTTTTAGCAGTGGTGGGATTCAAAATCTTTTACTACCAGTTCGGTGGGCGTGGTGTCGCTTGGTCAGCATGGCTTGGTGGGCATGGCAGAGGAAGGATACTGCAAAATTCCCATTCTCTCCCCACCCCACTAACCTGCTTTCCAGCTCCGTTCCCCTGTGCAGGGCAACAGAAGAAGACCCAACTGATCAGCTGGGACTTGGGAGGCAATGAATAGATGGGGGCAGAACCAGCCAGTGATGGTATATGCTGATTCTCCAAACTACTCAAAATTTCTGCTATCGGTTCACCAGAACTGGTCAGAACTGTTTGAATACCACCTCTGATTTTAGGAGAAGCCATTTCCCTAACTTCTTCTAAATTCCCACCTTCACCTACCAGATGTTGCTGAATTACAATTCTCAACAACCTTAGCCAGCATAGTTAATGGAAAGAAGATGGAAACTGTGCCCCAACATCTGGAGAGCTACAGGGCCTTGTTGTTCCTCTTCTGTCCTTAATTATCTCCTTGAATACTCAGGAGTAAACTTCTTGGGAGGCATTTGATATTGATGGGTCTACCCAAAGGTGTTATTTAGAGACAATGTGACTGTACAGTTGATGTGAGACATCTTAAAACAGTTCTGCTTCTCCAGAAATGCTCGTGTATACCTATGCTCATATAAAGGCTAATATCACTGTCAAAGCCCTGCTTGGTTAGTTTCAAAGGGAATAAGTGGAGAAAAAAGAGGAGTCATTAGAGATGCCAAATGATTGCAACGTGCTTTGAAATACTGCAGGGAACTCATCAAAGCTAGCTATAAATACCCTTCAAAATTACCATAAACTGTCTGCAGCTGTAGCAGAGAAATCGCAGCAAATGGTCACTCATCCACTCAGGCTAAATCCCAACTTCTCCCCCTCTGGGGGGAAAGCTTCATATTGCTGGCTTTGCAGAACACATTGGCCCCAATGGCATTTGGTTGATGTGTGTTTAGTTTATTTGGTTATGCTAAATGTTACATGCCACATACTTTTCATGACTTAAGGTAGCATAAATCACGAAGAATACAATGAAATGTCCTTAAAATTCAAAGAAGCGCAGCCTCAAGGATACACAACATGTCCCCACTGTAAAAAATGACTAAGGCTGCCTAGTCAGAGTTGGCATCCAAGGATCTTGCAAAACAAAGTCCCTCAGGAGGCAAAGCATTTCAAGGTTCGTGACCAGTGGCAGAAGAAGGATGTTGATCCTCTGTCCCCTTTATTTCCTGTGATAGGGGGGCTCTCAGAATACCCCTCCTAGAACAGAGCAGAAGGTACATTAAAATTTTGATGGGAGACATAGGATTCGAGCTATGTGGGACTGAAGAGACTGGACAGCCACTTGCCAGACATGGTATAGGCCGCAGGGGTGTCAAACTGAGGGCCAGATGCGTCACGCACAGGCCACGCCCACCCAACTCCGCCAATGGTAAAAACATCATATGACAGCAACGTGACACGAGTTTGACACCCGTGGTATAGGGTCTCCTGCTTGAACAGGAGATTGGACTAGATGACCTACAAGGTCCTTTCCAACTCTGTTATTCTGTTCTACTATGTGTCTAAGCAAAAGATAATAAAAGCACTACTGTTGATCTACAAAGGCTGTAATTGGCACACCAGCCAAACACCGTCCCACCCCTGGTTTTGATTTGTTACTCCAATTGGCTGAGAATTCAAGAGGACTGTCCACCTTCAAATGCAAACCTGTTCCTTCAGCTCCATCTCGAAAACTCCAGAATTAAGCCAAAACAATTTCCATCAAATAACAACTCTGTGTTCCAGATATTTAATCTGAACTTGCTAAAAGTTCAGTGTATTGTGCAATTTTTTTTTAAAAAGGGCTTTACGGAGTAAACTATAATTTAGCTGTTGTGGTATCGTGTTGGGCTGGGGATAGGACTCACCCTCAGCCATGGAAACTCACTGAGCCAGTTTCTCTTTCTCAACCCAATCTACTTCACAGGGATGTTGGGATAAATAGCAATAGCAATAGCAGTAGACTTATATACCGCTTCATAGGCCTTTCAGGCCTCTCTAAGCGGTTTACAGAGAGTCAGCATATTGCCCCCAACAATCTGGGTCCTCATTTTACCCACCTCGGAAGGATGGAAGGCTGAGTCAACCCTGAGCCGGTGAGATTTGAACCGCTGAACTGTTGATCTAGCAGTAGCCTGCAGTGCTGCATTTAACCACTGCGCCACCTTGGCTCATAAAATGGAGTCTTGGAACAATGGGGGACAGAAACCAACCAATAATAGTTATCTAGAAGGAGAATAAGCCTGTCCCCTAATATCCTAAAGGAGTGTTTCTCAGCCTTGGCCATTTGAAGATGTGTGGACTTCAATTCTGATAATTCCCCAGACAGCCATTTATGGTAGAAACACTCCCTTTAAAATGGTGTTGAATGTGCCTCAATTCCATAAATGGCAAGTACTTCCAGAGTGGTATTTAGCTGATCTTGGTTCTCTTTGCAATATTTTTATTTACTTACACGCACATACAATATGGACAGCTGGAGATATATCGCTAGCATCCAATTAATGCTTTACGTCAGATCCTTTCAATTTGTCTTTAATCTCCTTGAATCTAGCTCTATCCCTTTCCTTTTAAAATTTAAGTTTTAGTTGTTGTTTTTTTACTCTTACACAAAGGAATTCAGTTCTCTACCGCGATCAGTAGGCAGCAGCAAAGAATGTGGTGGATCTTTCCTGGGTAATGGCTCCCATTAAGAGAGATTTTTTTCTGCAAGGGCAACTGGTTCAGGATATGGCCATGTGAACCACTGCAAGTGGATTCCCAATAAAGGGGACTAGAAGGATATCTCACATATGTTGCTCTGCCAACAAGTAAAAATTGTTTATTCAGATTCTTTTTTTTAAAAAAAAGTAGGTTTAATTTATTGCTGATTGAACTTTTAATCAGGTGGTTGGATTTTCTTTTCTTTTACTGATACATTTTAAAGGAGGAGTCTTTTCCCTGTTGTTTGCCTTGGTCATTAGCACTGTATATTATTTTTGGTGAATGTTTGTATTTAATAATAAATAGATTGATATAATAAATTAACAAGAACTGCTTATTGAGGAAGGAGAACAGAAGTAGCCAAAAATAACCATTATCTTAATTTTCTTGGGGATTCACTGTCTTCTTCTAATCTAGAACAACCTTCCACATATTTCTGGAGCCTAAAATCCCCAGAATTTTCTATCTTTGGAATAAGTAATTGATGGGGAAATATTTATTTATAAGGTGTTTAAGGATGCCCACCAGTGGTGGGTTCCTACCAGTTCAGACCGGTTCGTCCAAACCGGTAGTGGTTTGGCAGAATGGGTCGCTGGAACCGGCAGTGACCCAGGCCTGCCATGCCCCTGAACTGGTTCTCTGGGCAACGCCATAGGAGCCGCCATATTGTTTTTTGTTTCAGCGCATGCGCAGAACAATTTTTATTGTACTGTGATTGTGTGTGCAGCGCACATCAAGTGTGCGTGTGCCCATGAGCAAACCTGCAGTAGTGACTGCTGGGACCCACCCCTGATGCCCACTCAAAGTTGCAACAGCACTGTAAAAAACTGACTTATTGCTGTTTTGCACACTTATGATGATTGCAGCATCCCCATGGTCATGTGATAAAAAATTCAGACGCTCGGCAACTGACGCATATTTATGATGGTTGAAGTGTCATGTTGCAATTTTCTGACAAGCAATCAATCAATCAAAATAGAGCTGAAAGAACCATTTTCCTCCTCTCATCCTCAGCTATAAAAATATATCAGTGCTAGTTGTAATACAAACAGGGTGGAATACCTGAAGTGGCCCAATTACTTTTGCATATGTTACTGATAAGGTTATTACAAAGCGAAAAGAAGCTGGTCAATAACAAATAACCAAGAAACCCACACACACATAAATGCCATACTCCATTACTCTGTGGAATTACAGCCAGGTGGAATTACATCCAGGCTTTGCATTAGAAACCCAACCATTCAATAACACTTAATAATGGAAGATATACTTTAATCAATCAATCAGAATAGAGCTGCAGGTCTTCTAGTCCAGCCCCCTGCTCAAGCAGGAGACCCTGGCCTATACCATTTCAGACAAGTGACTGTCCAGTCTCTTCTTAAAAACCTCCAGTGATGGAGCACCCACAACTTCTGAAGGCAAGCTGTTCCACTGGTTAATTGCCCTGACTGTTAGGGAGTCTCTCCTTAATTCCAGGTTGCTTCTCTCCTTATTAAGTTTCCATCCATTGTTTCTTGCCTTGCCTTTTGGTGCTTTAGAAAATAAATTGACCCCCTCGTCTTTGTAGGAGCCCCTCAAATACTGTAACACTGCTATCATGTCCCCCACCCCCAGTCCTGCTTTTTCTAGACTAGCCAAGCCCAAATCCTGCAACCGTTCTTCATATATTTTTGTCTCCAGGGGTTTAATATCTTAGTAGCTCTTCTTTGCACTCCCCCCCAACCAAAGCCTCAACATCTTTTTTGTAATGTGGTGATCAAAACGGGATGCAGTATTCTAGGTGTGGCCTTACTAAGGCTTTATAAAGTACTAATACTTCACATGGTTTTGATTCAATGGGGAAGCCAGGTTTGCTTAACAACTGAGTTACTAATTTAACAACTGCAATGATTCACTTAACAACTGTGGCAAGGAAGGTAATAAAATGGGGCAAAATTCACTTAACAGCTACCTTGCTTAGCAACAGAAATTTGGGACTCAATTCTGGGTCATAAGTCGAGGACTCCTTGTAACTCTGGAAGGCTCACAAAAACAGCAGTAAAGTATGAAACAGTAAAGTATGAAACAGAACTATAAAAGCAGAACTATAAAAGCAAATAAGAAAACAACTAGCAATGTCAGATCAATCCACCCCATACTTTTACTCTTACTCTTACTGTTTTTACTTTGCTGTTGCCTCACCCTAGCCCAATACCCTGAGAAGACCCAATTTCTCAACCCCTTTCTGAAGACTAGGAAGTAGGTTGCTGGATCTTGGAAGCCAAGTGTTCCATAGGACAGTTAACTTTGCCCTCACTCTGGAATTTAATCCCAATGGGCTCAAGGTTGACTCAGCCTTTCAAGGCTGGTATATTGAGGACCCAGTCTGTTGGGGGCAAACTGCTGACTCTGCTCAGAGAGTGCTGTAAAAGCAACATGGAAAATCATGCAAGTCTAGTGCTATGGAGAAAGCCCACTACTTAGCTCCAACCAGATGACAACATTTAAAGGAGGGCACCTGAAGCACACTCACCCTTTCCCATCTGGTGGAATTGCAGGTATCCTTACAGAGAGTTGGCTCTGCAAATATGGGAGTTATAATCCCAGGTTATCTGAGAGAGAGAAAAAAATGTCCTTTGAATGTTTAGGTAATGAGCATTGCTTGGAGCAAGGAAGATTATGGGTAACAAGAAACTAATAAATTCAGGTTGAATGTTAAAACATGCCCTTGACTGTTCATGTCATTTGTTCAGATGGGTAGTTGCAAGAAAACACCTAGTATAAAACATGCACCCCAATCCAAACCTAGCAACCAAATGTTAAACCACAGCTAGTGAAATTCTTAGCCTTTAAAGGCCTAGCTCAAGCTTGTCTTCTAAGTGGGGGACAGTTGCAACTCATAGGAATGCCTTGCACGGCTATAGAGTGACTGCTACATAATCAATCTCATGCATTATTATTCAGAAATAAGTTCTGCTGTGTCAACTGGACTTAAATCTCTGGTAAATGTGCTTAGAAATATATTTACAGTGCTTTTTAAAAGAAGCAGGAGGAATTTGATCTGCTGCTGAAACATGAAGAACATAAAGTCCAAGTTTTCTAGCTAAAGAAACACCTACAACCTGTAGGTCTCATATGGGCTGTACTCCACTTTTGCTGCTCCTGCTAAAAATGCTTTTTAAAACAAAATATGATGCCACTTTTTAAAATCAAACACATATACGCACAGAAAACAGATGGACTAAGCTTGACTGAACTTCTCCAGAATCTTTCCTACCCTATCATTATGATTCCTGTGGCTTTCAGAGGCTGGGATGAAAAGTAAAAAATTAAACTTTAACCGAAAAAATTAAAATTGCCTAACCTTGGAAAGAAATTAAAAGGCCCTTGCTCCTGGATAGGAAAGCTATGGCAAATGTAGACAGCATACTAAAAAGCAGAGACATCACCCTGACAACAAAATTGCATATAGTCAATGCTATGGTTTTCCCAGTTGCAATGTGTGGCTGTGAAAGTTGGACCATAAGAAAGGCTGAGCACCAAAGAATTGAGGTCTTTGAACTATGATGCTGGAGAAGACTCCTGCGTGTCCCTTGGACTGCAAGGCGATCAAACCCGTCAGTCCTAGAGGAGATCAAACCTGACTGCTCTTTAGAAGGCCAGATCTTGAAGATGAAACTCAAATAATTTGGTCACCTAATGAGAAGGAAGGACTCACTGGAAAAGAGCTTAACGCTGGGAAAGATTGAGGGCAAAATAAGAAGGGGACGACAGAGAATGAGGTGGCTGGATGGAGTCACTGAAGCAGTATGCGTGGGCTTAAATGGACTCTAGAGGATGGTAGATGACAGGAAGGCCTGGAGGAACATTGTCCATGGGGTCGCGATGGGTTGAACACGACTTCACAACTAACAACAACAGCAAACCTTGGCACGCAATATTCATATGTAGGAGTGGGGTATTAGACTAAGACCTGGCAAATACGTTTTGATAGTATTGAGTATTGAGTATTGAGTAATTTATTTATATGCCACCCTTTTCCCTGGGGGGACTCAGGGCAGCTTACAACTCAAAAAGGGGGGGGGAACAAACAATTAACACATAAGACAGTACATCATTAAAAGCACAACATTCATATTTCCATATGATATTTCCATATAAGATTCCACAGAAGATCCAAATGAGACAAACAGGAAGCCAGGTTACAGTAGGATTACAGGATCTTCAGTAGGTTCTTCAAATTCCTGGAATAAATCCAAAGTGAAGTGCAGGTGTAAATACAGTTCATCTTTGCCTTATTTATACTGCAATTAACATAGTTGGATTCTTACAACCGTCTATTTATAGAGCTATTTTTTAAGAACTATGTCCAATGTCCTTGAGAATACCAGCTCAGCATTTTTGTGATACTTATGCATTTTTTCAGCCAGCAAGTAAGTAAGAGTGGCTTATTAGTTATACTTAGATGGACTGGGCCCAACTACTAAAGGAACTTCCAAGGTACAAGTGAATAATAATGTTTTGGATTTTATTTATTTAACAGGGAAAATGCAACAAAGGAAGATTAATGATCCTTTTATTGAAATCTACTGAGATTTTTTTCTTCAAAGAGTTGTAGTTCCTTTGTTTCATTTCAGAAGCTTGATAAAAATGTGAAGAAAGTGAAGGAAAATTCTCCCTCCACATATATTTCTTGGACTTGTGGACACACAATAAAGCCAACTGACACAAGATGCAACAGAGATAGAAATGAAGGATTTCTTTACAGTATTCAGTGCATCATGTGCTTATGGATTTTACAAAAAATGATGATGAATACCAGCTTAATAGCTTCCAGAGGGAGTTAGTGTTGAGAAGCTGAAAGTCATAGGAGAATATCCTACTGTATTATCAAATGAAAGCCAATTGGAAAAGAGCTCAACAGAAGACAAGGTTACTAGATACTGTAGTATCATCAATCATGACCCAAGGGTGCTTTTTCAAGATGCAACTGGACTTTCTGGTTTTTCTTTGAAGACGATTCGCTTCTCATCCAAGAAGCTTCTTCAGCTCTGGCTGGATGGTGGGGAATGGAATGTATTTATTGACTCAATATTTGGAATTGACATCTTTTAAAACATCTCCTTACATAGGCTTAGGGGGTGGTCTCGGTGCAGCACCTGCTGGCCTGAACAGGGGAGGAGGAGTGCGGTCCTTCCGGGCCTCACGGGATCGGTTCCTCACCACCTTGCTGTGGATAGCACAGCTAACACAATAGTGACGCTTCACATAGAGTTTGGGTAGCACGTAGGAATCAAAGACACTCGATTCAGAGATATCTCTGACTGCAGCTGCTTCTACAATATTTCAGATGACAAACTTCTTAATAGCTTTATCCTTGGGGACACAACAAGCACAGTTGGTACAGCGTATAGGCTGGACATGTCCTTGACCCTTCTTAGCACGGCCGTTGTTTCTTCTCTTCCTTGTCATTTTGACGGTGAGGAGGCGAAAGCGGTGGGGAATGGAAGGATTTATACTCCTTGCAGACAGCTGGTCATTTGCATTCTTTTACTGAGTTGTTAAGGCCACTGGAGGTTTCTCCGTGTCATATTGAAAAAGCACCTTTGGGACAACCATGACCTGGATGACTGAGAATCTCCATAGACATTTAGTGATACAAGAATAAGTTTACAGGAACAAAAAGAAACAGTTTCTAATAGGGAATTTGGTTAAATTATGTCCATCACTTCAAGAAATGGCAGTAACTGGGAAAAACATGCAGAAAATAAAATTGTCTTATAATGAGATGTGCCGCAAACAAATTCAATAAATAATTAAAATTAAAATGAACACACATTTCTGAGAATGCAGAAAATTCTTTCCAGATCCATTACCTAGGACAAGGGTGTCAAACTCAAGGCCTGCAGGCTGGATCCAACCTGCAGGGTGCTTAGAATTGGCCTGCGGGGCCATCCTGGAAACAGTGAAGGACCGGCCCACGGTCCCTTTGACAGCAAAAACAGGCCCTCCCGAGCTCCATTTTAGCTGGCAGAAGGTTGCAGGAGACTGTCACAGCCAAAAATGGAGCTCATGAAGGCCGCGCATGGCCCTCCCAAGCTCCGTTTTCGCTGGCAGAGGGTTGCAGGCCACCCCCACCGAAAACGGAGATCAGGAGCCCATTTTTGCTGGCAGAGAACTTGGACCACCATAAGCAACCCTGACACAAGTGATGTCAATCTGGCCACGCCCACCCTGACCATGCCCGCCGCAGCCCCCCCAAGGTCAAACACAACCCTGATGTGGCCCTCAATGAAATTGAGTTTGACATCCTTGATCTAGGATATTCTCCTTCAATAATACAATAATATTAGTAGAACCAAAGTATCATGGCTGGGCTAGAGCCTTCTAGATCATCTCATAGACCCTAGAAAGAAACTCAGAGTCAAAGGAGTCTTACTCACCAGAAGGAAGCAAATTTTGGATCAAGTCACAAATAAGGAATCAATAAGAGTAGAACAGCATAACATAGTAGCTTGCAGATTCCAGAATGTGACTACATCCTTTGTTCATGGCAGCTCTTCAGGTAGATCATATTAGGTATCCAATGTCATGTAGGTCTGTACTAGTTTTATATAAAGCTATAGTAACAGAATCTTGCAAGTCTGGATGTGCTTTCCCCCCTCCTTTTTGCTTCTTTCTTATTTGTTTATTGTGCCTTTTGAATGGCGTGTAAACTATAGTTTCATGTGTTGTGAAATTAAGGAGTTTTTCATCATGTCTTCTAACCGCTGGTTGGTGGTCATGAGTGCACTTCACTAGTCGTCTGCCTGCCTGCCAATCTTTGTTGTTGTTCTTATACTCTACATTGTAGATAACTTCGGTTTTCTTTTCTTGGGACTCTGGTTTATTTTTTAATTTACTTAAGATGTTTTGGAGGGCTTTGATTGGTTTGTATGCTACAGTAATGTCATGTGTTTACAATGGTCTGTTGGTTGTTTCTGAGATGTATTTGATGCATGGTAGTGTTGTCCTTTTCATAGCTTGGATTGGTTGTACTATAGTGGGTTGAATGGTCAGGCACTTTTTGGTAACATTGCATGGATATCCATTTCACTGGAACATATTGTATTTCCTTTTTCTGGTATTCTGATATTCTGGATTGCTGGGTTGTGTTTCTACTACTCCTGCCCATTTCAGTTCAAAATTCCCTGAACTTATTCCTCCCATCTTATGCTTGATCCCTAGGGATCATTGTAGCAGGACTAGGACAGATTTTCCCATTCCATATTTATATTTTAATGCAAAGGTCAAGGGGCTCCAAGGTACTTCCAGCAACCAGAATCTCCCCTATATCAACATTAGAATAAAGTTATGTGCCTTGTGTCAGAGGAATTGAACAGTTAGACATAAATGAAGAAGCTTTAATTTGATAATTTGCCCATTTAATTCAGTTTCCTTTGTAACTTCTAGCAGAAGCCTTAGTTACACAGGTAGAATTCCTTTTCAATACTATAACGAGAGTTTAGTATTTTTTTTTACCCATGGGAATGGTCATCATCCATATGTTAGTAAACGGGGATTAGGCAAATAACAAAAAAAGCTTCTTCCAACATGTTAAAAACAAGAAAAAAGTCATGTTCTTAGATGCCGGGATTAGAATCTGGGCTTTTCTACATACAGAGTATGTGCTCTATCATTGAGCTATGATCTTTATACATATTTTTTTAATTAATGGTTTTAATTACAATAGTAAAAATGAATATAAATTAAACTTTAAAAAATAGAAATAAAAATATATAGTAAAATGCAATAAAAAGAATATGGTAAAGAAAAAGAAAAGAAATATATAAAGAAGAGACTTCCAACTTTCATTATGTGTATGCACACATTTAGTAACTCTTTCCCCATTAAGGTTATAAAACAATCTCTCTTCCCTTATTCCAATTCTTTAGCTATAAGCAAATCCATAAAATATCAATTTTTTAATCCCAGCATCAGCAGAAAGACCATAAAGGGTTGCCAGGACTTTGCAAATAAATATATTATTTTAACCTTGATCCAAAAAATCAACTTTCTTTTCTTTTCAAATTCCCTATTTCTAACTGTCCTAAATTGTAGTTCATTCCATAGGCGGACTCATTAAGAATAGAATAGAAAATAGAATAGAATAGAATAGAATGAGTTGGAAGGGACCTTGAAGGTCTTTTAGTCCAACCCCCTGCTTAGGCAGGAAACCCTACACCACTTCAGAAAATGGTTATCCAACATCTTAAAAACTTCCAGTGTTGGAGCATTTACAACTTCTGGAGGCAAGTTGTTCCACTGATTAATTTTTCTAACTGTCAGGAAATATCTCCTTAGTTCTAAGTTGCTTCTCTCCTTGATTATTTTCCACCTGTTGCTTCTTGTCCTGCCCTCAGGTGCTTTGGAGAATAACTTGACTCCCTTTTCTTTGTGGCAGCTCCTGAGATATTGGAACCCTGCTATCATGTTACTCCTAGTCCTTCTTTTCATAAGACTAATATTGTTATGGAATTTGATTTCTATACAATTCTTTATCTCACTGCATAGACTTCTTCAAGTGTCAGGCCCAAGCTCAAATATCCTTGCTCTTTATGAATAAAGCTATAACCTTCTAACCCAGCAACCCCCAACCTTTTTGGTTCCAGGGGCTGGTTCCATGGAGAGAGTTTTTTCCATGGACCAGGGAGTGTGGAGTTGCACAGATGGGGCTTCATTTGTTTGTGTAGCCCAATTTATTGCACACTGGATTGGTGGTGGTCCTGGCCAAGGTGTTGTAGATCCCCTGTTCTAATCTACTAATTATATCCTAAGAGATTCTAGGGTGTGGCTTCCCTGAACTTCTTCTTCATTCCCTCATTTAGCTTGGGACTGTGCAGTATCTTACTTTCAGCCTCTTTCTGATTAAATTTACTTGCCTCCTTGAAACATCTGTGCTGCCGAAACTCCTAACCACTGATTCTGCAGGTGTACATTCTGTCATATCAAGACTTTTTTGTAGATCCAATCAGAAAACATTTCCAGGTGATTCTTTTGGTTTGTCATTGGTACTTCCCCTTTAATTTTGTAAAACTTAAGTTGGTTTCTTTTATATTTCCAATGTTATAACATTTTGGATAATTTTGTAAATCCCACTTAACCAATATGAAAAGCTGATTTGTATTTTTTTGCTTTCTACTTAGAATAGTTAGTATTCTCTTTAGTATTCCCAGTTTCTAAAATAATAAATTCATTTGTTATGAGCCAGGATAGCCAAAATAACTCTTGTTACCACAAGAAGCATTCATTTTTCATAGTTTATTCCAAAATCTTATTGTAAAATATTCCAAATTTAACTGGACCCTTAATTCATTTGCAATTTCCTTAGTTCAAAATCATAGCTTGTTGTTGTTTACTTCAAATTCTTTAAGTTCTTCACTTTAACTTAATTCGGTAATTAATTTTCCTTTGTTCAGAGTTGAAGCTAAACTCACCCATGGTTTTTCAAACTTCTTGTTCCAAAGGTCTCTAATAGTTTTAAGATGGTGATCGGCAATTTCCAAAAGTGATCAGAAAGTGAAGCTTTAGAAGATTTAGTGTCTTTAAAAAAAAGACTGCCATTGTTGCAAGCAATGTGGTTGATTGCATAATCTCCTGGCACTCAAACCCACAGAAAAACCACTGTACTTTGGTGTCATGTATATGGACCATTCCCCTTCTCTTCTTGACTGGAAAAGTTCTGAAAAGCCAGTGTATTCACTGGTTCTATGGTCCTTGCCACAGTTTTTGGCTGCACTTTTATGGAGATATCTTCATTCATTCTGTCCAAGCTTGCTAGAATAATGTGGATCTGCAAGTTCCACAACCTGATACCAGTTTAAAAATACCACAAAAAGAGTTGATAATACAATGATTTAGTGATCTTACTACCCTGTTTTTCTGAAAATAGGACCTCCTCGGATAATAAGCCCAATTGGGCTTTTGATCGCATGCACTAAAATGATCCCTCCCCTGAAAATAAGACCTCTCAAAAATATTACAACATAGCAGCAGCCATGAGGAGACCATGCTCACCGCCTCCTACACCTCAAAAATAATAAGGCCTCCCCCAAAATAAGGCCAAGTGTTTATTTCGGGGGGGGGGGGGAGAAAAGAAAACAAGACCCTGTCTTATTTTCAGGGAAAGATGGTACATTCATTGCTTATTATACATATCACTTTGCATAATCTTCCTTTCTGTTTTCAATAATGACTGTTTTATAAAGTAGAAAATGTTATGAGTGAAGATGCCCCAAGATAGAAAATAGATTTCTTTCCACTATTCTATCTAATTCAGGCTTTGAGGGATCCTCCCCACCCCCAAAAAACCAGTAGATCTTGGTTTGTGCAAAAACCAGTGAACTGCTGCTTAGCTGACATTTTAAGAAATTGAGTTTGAAATAAGACCCATTCTATAAATAATTGTGTTAATTTCATTTTCACGCAGAAAAATGATGCGCTTGGACACCAAAAACGTAACAGATCATTGCAAATGTAGACTAATGACTTGCAAATTATATTATTCCTCTTCAGAGTATTTTTAAGTCACTGGAATTGGACTGCATTAATAGTCCAGTTATTGAATGTAAGCAAATGTAATTCTACAAAAAAAGAGAGAAAAACTGATGAAA